>NW_027500564.1:0-93681 GCF_021521415.1 Bidens hawaiensis
CACATGAAACTCATTAGTTCTTCACTATTACTCCTCGTTTTTCCCACTCTCTAAGAGAAACCCATTCAATTTTTTTTAAAACCATATCAGTCATATCAATTCATGATCTTCATCATCAATCGTCATCGTTAGGAATAGTCTGAGTACTATAATGCTTAAGTTGATGTTTTGAACTGGTTTGAATGGGTTTTGTCCTTTTTAACTCTGTGGACTTAACAACTGATTACTTAACAATTATAACTTGTCAAGAATAGAATTACATACATCAATGGATTATTGATCATGTATCGATCACTTTGTAATAGGTTTTGGTGTTAATGATTCCACATTGAGCATTAACAAAATTCAAATTTGAATTTTAGACTTTCTTGTTTCTTAAATTTTTACATTGACCTTTTCCTTAGTTGACCCATTCTCTGTGTTTTTGTGTTCATTCGTTCAACTTTTTAAGAACGAATTCCATTCATTAGTTCTTTTAGCGAATAGGCCTCATTTTTTAGTTTTACTAGCGAATGAAACCAATACTCTATAATTAATAGCGAATGTGACCAAAATATTAGGATTTATAGCGAATGATCCTTTCACTAATTCATTTTGTGTTAATTTGGGTTATAATAACATATAACATATGCAAGGCTTCACACAAGTGGGCTTGGGTCGGGATTTAACTTAGTTCTTCGAAAATTAATCTTAAAGCTCCTTTAAATCTTGAGAAGCCCGGTTCTTTTTCTCTTTTATACCCGCAATCTACGAACGGTATATAACTTTGTAAGATTATGTCAAAACAAGTTAAGAAACATTAAGTGTTAGATATAAAAGCAACAATTAGAATGAAAAATGGTGATTAGAATACGTGTGTTTTACAACACATCAAGATTCGTTAATTTCTTAACGAATAAGCCCATTTTGTTGTCTTGGAGTACGTGGGAAGGATGTATGGAGTATAAATATAGGGTCAAAACACATGAAACTCATGCGTTCTTCACTATTACTCCTCGTTTTTCCCACTCTCTAGAGAACCCCATTCAATTTTTTTTAAAACCATATCAGTCTAATCAATTCATGATGATCATCTTCAATCGTCATCGTTAGGAATAGTCTGAGTACTATAATGCTTAAGTTGATGTTCTGAACTGGTTTGAATGGGTTTTATCGTTTTTAACTCTGTGGACTTAACAACTGATTACTTAACAATTATAACTTGTTCTATAATAGAATTACATACATCAATGGATTATTGATCATGTATCGATCAATTTGTAATAGGTTTTGGCGTTAATGATTCAACTTTGAGCATTACCAGAATTCAAATTTGCATGTTTGACTTTCTGGGTTCTTAAATTTTTACTTTGACCTTTTCCTTAGTTGACCCATTCTCTGTGTTTTTGTGTTCATTCGTTCAACTTCTTACGAACGAATTCCATTCATTAGTTCTTTTATCGAATAGGCCTCATTTGTTAGTTTTACTAGTGAATGAGACCAATACTCTATAATTAATAGCGAATGTGACCAGATTATGAGGATTTTTTAGCGAATGATTCTTTCGCTAATTCATTTTGTGTTAATTTGTGTTATAATAATATATAACTTATGCAAGGCTTCACACAAGTGGGCTTGGGTCGGGCTTTAACTTGGTTCTTCAAAAATTAATCATAAAGCTCCTTTAAGTCTTGAGAAGCCCCGTTCTTTTTCTCTTTAATACCCGCAATCTTCGAACGGTAAATAACTTTGTAAGATTATGTCAAAACAAGTTAAGAAACATTAAGTATTAGATATAAAAGCAACAATTAGAGTGAAAAATGGTGCTGAGAATACGTGTGTTTTACAACACATCAAGATTCGTTAATTTCTTAACGAATAAGCCCATTTTTGTCTTGGAGTACGTGCCAAGGATGTATGAGTATAAATATAGGGTCGAAACACATGAAACTCATTCGTTCTTCGCTATAACTCCTCGTTTTTCCCACTCTCTAAGAGAAACCAATTTAATTTTTTTTTAAACCATATCAGTCAAATCAATTCCTGTTGTTCATTTTCAATCGTCATCATTAGGAATAGTCTGAGTACTATAATGCTTAAGTTGATGTTCTGAACTGGTATGAATGGGCTTTATCGTTTTTAACTCTGTGGACTTAACAACTGATTACTTAACAATTATAACTTGTTCTAGAATAAAATTACATACATCAATGGATTATTGATCATGTATCGATCAATTTGTAAGAGGTTTTGGTGTTAATGATTCAACATTGAGCATTATCAGAATTCAAATTTGCATGTTTGATTTTTTGGGTTCTTAAATTTTTACTTTGACCTTTTCCATAGTTGACCCATTCTCTATGTTTTAGTGTTCATTCGTTCAACTTCTTACGAAGGAATTCCATTCATTAGTTCTTTTATCGAATAGGCCTCATTTGTTAGTTTTACTAGCGAATGAGACCAATACTCTATAATTAATAGCGAATGTGACTAGATTATGAGGATTTTTAGCGAATGATCCTTTCGCTAATTCATTTTTTGTTAATTTGTGTTATAATAATATATAACATATGGAAGGCTTCACACAAGTGGGCTTGGGTCGGGCTTTAACTTGGTTCTTTGAAAATTAATCATAAAGCTCCTTTAAGTCTTGAGAAGCCCCGTTCTTTTTCTCTTTAATACCCGCAATCTACAAACGGTATATAACGTTGTAAGATTATGTCAAAACAAGTTAAGAAACATTAAGTATTAGATATAAAAGCAACAATTAGAATGAAAAATGGTGCTGAGAATACGTGTGTTTTACAACACATCAAGATTCGTTAATTTCTTAACAAATAAGCCCATTTGTTGTCTTGGAGTACGTGCCAAGGATGTATGGAGTATAATATAGGGTCGAAACACATGAAACTCATTCGTTCTTCACTATAACTCCTCGTTTTTCCCACTCTCTAAGAGAAACCCATTCAATTTTTTATAAAACCATATCAGTCAAATCATTTCCTGATGTTCATCTTCAATCGTCATCGTTAGGAATAGTCTGAGTACTATAATGCTTAAGTTGATGTTCTGAACTGGTTTGAATGGGTTTTATCGTTTTTAACTCTGTGGACTTAACAACTGATTACTTAACAATTATAACTTGTTCTAGAATAGAATTACATACATCAATGGATTATTGATCATGTATCGATCAATTTGTAATAGGTTTTGGTGTTAATGATTCAACATTGAGCATTATCAGAATTCAAATTTGCATGTTTGATTTTCTGGGTTCTTAAATTTTTACTTTGACCTTTTCCTTTGTTGATGTGTTTTTGTGTTCATTCGTTCAACTTCTTACGAACGAATTCCATTCATTAGTACTTTTATCGAATAGGCCTCATTTGTTAGTTTTACTAGCGAATGAGACCAATACTCTATAATTAATAGCGAATGTGACCACATTATGAGGATTTTTAGCGAATGATCCTTTCGCTAATTCATTTTTTGTTAATTTGTGTTATAATAATATATAACATATGCAAGGCTTCACACAAGTGGGCTTGGGTCGGGCTTTAACTTGGTTCTTCGAAAATTAATCATAAAGCTCATTTAAGTCTTGAGAAGCCCCGTTCTTTTTCTCTTTAATACCCGCAATCTACGAACGGTATATAACGTTGTAAGATTATGTCAAAACAAGTTAAGAAACATTAAGTATTAGATATAAAAGCAACAATTAGAATGAAAAATGGTGCTGAGAATACGTGTGTTTTACAACACATCAAGATTCGTTAATTTCTTAACGAATAAGCCCATTTGTTGTCTTGGAGTACGTGCCAAGGATGTATGGAGTATAATATAGGGTCGAAACACATGAAACTCATTCGTTCTTCACTATAACTCCTCGTTTTTCCCACTCTCTAAGAGAAACCCATTCAATTTTTTATAAAACCATATCAGTCAAATCATTTCCTGATGTTCATCTTCAATCGTCATCGTTAGGAATAGTCTGAGTACTATAATGCTTAAGTTGATGTTCTGAACTGGTTTGAATGGGTTTTATCGTTTTTAACTCTGTGGACTTAACAACTGATTACTTAACAATTATAACTTGTTCTAGAATAGAATTACATACATCAATGGATTATTGATCATGTATCGATCAATTTGTAATAGGTTTTGGTGTTAATGATTCAACATTGAGCATTATCAGAATTCAAATTTGCATGTTTGATTTTCTGGGTTCTTAAATTTTTACTTTGACCTTTTCCTTAGTTGATGTGTTTTTGTGTTCATTCGTTCAACTTCTTACGAACGAATTCCATTCATTAGTACTTTTATCGAATAGGCCTCATTTGTTAGTTTTACTAGCGAATGAGACCAATACTCTATAATTAATAGCGAATGTGACCACATTATGAGGATTTTTAGCGAATGATCCTTTCGCTAATTCATTTTTTGTTAATTTGTGTTATAATAATATATAACATATGCAAGGCTTCACACAAGTGGGCTTGGGTCGGGCTTTAACTTGGTTCTTCGAAAATTAATCATAAAGCTCATTTAAGTCTTGAGAAGCCCCGTTCTTTTTCTCTTTAATACCCGCAATCTACGAACGGTATATAACTTTGTAAGATTATGTCAAAACAAGTTAAGAAACATTAAGTATTAGATATAAAACCAACAATTAGAATGAAAAATGGTGCTGAGAATACGTGTGTTTTACAACACATCAAGATACTTTAATTTCTTAACGAATAAGCCCATTTGTTGTCTTGGAGTACGTGCCAAGGATGTATGGAGTATAATATAGGGTCGAAACACATGAAACTCATTCGTTCTTCACTATAACTCCTCGTTTTTCCCACTCTTTAAGAGAAACCCATTCAATTTTTTTTAAAACCATATCAGTCAAATCAATTCCTGTTGTTCATTTTCAATCGTCATCATTAGGAATAGTCTGAGTACTATAATGCTTAAGTTGATGTTCTGAACTGGTTTGAATGGGCTTTATCGTTTTTAACTCTGTGGACTTAACAACTGATTACTTAACAATTATAACTTGTTCTAGAATAGAATTACATACATCAATGGATTATTGATCATGTATCGATCAATTTGTAATAGGTTTTGGTGTTAATGATTCAACATTGAGCATTATCAGAATTCGAATTTGCATGTTTGATTTTCTGGGTTCTTAAATTTTTACTTTGACCTTTTCCTTAGTTGACCCATTCTCTGTGTTTTAGTGTTCATTCGTTCAACTTCTTACGAACGAATTCCATTCATTAGTTCTTTTATCGAATAGGCCTCATTTGTTAGTTTTACTAGCGAATGAGACCAATACTCTATAATTAATAGCGAATGTGACCTGATTATGAGGATTTTTAGCGAATGATCCTTTCGCTAATTCATTTTTTGTTAATTTGTGTTATAATAATATATAACATACGCAAGGCTTCACACAAGTGGGCTTGGGTCGGGCTTTAACTTGGTTCTTCGAAAATTAATCATAAAGCTCCTTTAAGTCTTGAGAAGCCCCGTTCTTTTTCTCTTTAATACCCGCAATCTACGAACGGTATATAACGTTGTAAGATTATGTCAAAACAAGTTAAGAAACATTAAGTATTAGATATAAAAGCAACAATTAGAATGAAAAATGTTGCTGAGAATACGTGTGTTTTACAACACATCAAGATTCGTTAATTTCTTAACGAATAAGCCCATTTGTTGTCTTGGAGTACGTGCCAAGGATGTATGGAGTATAATATAGGGTCGAAACACATGAAACTCATTCGTTCTTCACTATAACTCCTCGTTTTTCCCACTCTCTAAGAGAAACCCTTTCAATTTTTTTTAAAACCATATTAGTCAAATCAATTCCTGTTGTTCATTTTCAATCGTCATCATTAGGAATAGTCTGAGTACTATAATGCTTAAGTTGATGTTCTGAACTGGTTTGAATGGGTTTTATCGTTTTTAACTCTATGGACATAACAACTGATTACTTAACAATTATAACTTGTTCTAGAATAGAATTACATACATCAATGGATTATTGATCATGTATCGATCAATTTGTAATAGGTTTTGGTGTTAATGATTCAACATTGAGCACTATCAGAATTCAAATTTGCATGTTTGATTTTCTGGGTTCTTAAATTTTTACTTTGACCTTTTCCTTAGTTGATGTGTTTTTGTGTTCATTCGTTCAACTTCTTACGAACGAATTCCATTCATTGGTTCTTTTATCGAATAGGCCTCATTTGTTAGTTTTACTAGCGAATGAGACCAATACTCTATAATTAATAGCGAATGTGACCACATTATGAGGATTTTTAGCGAATGATCCTTTCGCTAATTCATTTTTTGTTAATTTGTGTTATAATAATATATAACATATGCAAGGCTTCACACAAGTGGGCTTGGGTCGGGCTTTAACTTGGTTCTTCGAAAATTAATCATAAAGCTCCTTTAAGTCTTGAGAAGCCCCGTTCTTTTTCTCTTTAATACCCGCAATCTACGAACGGTATATAACTTTGTAAGATTATGTCAAAACAAGTTAAGAAACATTAAGTATTAGATATAAAACCAACAATTAGAATGAAAAATGGTGCTGAGAATACGTGTGTTTTACAACACATCAAGATTCGTTAATTTCTTATCGAATAAGCCCATTTGTTGTCTTGGAGTACGTGCCAAGGATGTATGGAGTATAAATATAGGGTCGAAACACATGAAACTCATTCGTTCTTCACTATAACTCCTCGTTTTTCCCACTCTCTAAGAGAAACCCATTCAATTTTTTTTAAAACCATATCAGTCAAATCAATTCCTGATGTTCATTTTCAATCGTCATCGTTAGGAATAGTCTGAGTACTATAATGCTTAAGTTGATGTTCTGAACTAGTTTGAATGGGTTTGTCATTTTTAACTCTGTGGACTTAACAACTGATTACTTAACAATTATAACTTGTTCTAGAATATAATTACATACATCAATGGATTATTGATTATGTATCGATCAATTTGTAATAGGTTTTGGTGTTAATGATTCAACATTGAGCATTATCAGAATTCAAATTTGCATGTTTGACTTTCTGGGTTCTTAAATTTTTACTTTGACCTTTCCCTTAGTTGACCCATTCTCTGTGTTTTTGTGTTCATTCGTTCAACTTCTTACGAACGAATTCCATTCATTAGTTCTTTTATCGAATAGGCCTCATTTGTTAGTTTTACTAGGTAATGAGACCAATACTCTATAATTAATTGCGAATGTGACCTGATTATGAGGATTTTTAGCGAATGATCCTTTCGCTAATTCATTTTGTGTTATTTTGTGTTATAATAATATTTAACATATGCAAGGCTTCACACAAGTGGGCTTGGGTAGGGCTTTAACTTGGTTCTTCGAAAATTAATCATAAAGCTCCTTTAAGTCTTGAGATGCCCCGTTCTTTTTCTCTTTATTACCCGCAATCTACGAACAGTATATAACTTTGTAAGATTATGTCAAAACAAGTTAAGAAACATTAACTATTAGATATAAAAGCAACAATTAGAATGAAAATTGGTGCTGAGAATACGTGTGTTTTACAACACATCAAGATTCGTTAATTTCTTAACGAATAAGCCCATTTGTTGTCTTGGAGTACGTGCCAAGGATGTATGGAGTATAAATATAGGGTCGAAACACATGAAACTCATTCGTTCTTCACTATAACTCCTCATTTTTCCCACTCTCTAAGAGAAACCCATTCAATTTTTTATAAAACCATATCAGTCAAATAAATTCCTGATGTTCATCTTCAATCGTCATCGTTAGGAATAGTCTGAGTAATATAATGCTTAAGTTGATGTTCTGAACTGGTTTGAATGGGTTTTATCGTTTTTAACTCTGTGGACTTAACAACTGATTACTTAACAATTATAACTTGTTCTAGAATAGAATTACATACATCAATGGATTATTGATCGTGTATCGATCAATTTGTAATAGGTTTTGGTGTTAATGATTCAACATTGAGCATTATCAGAATTCAAATTTGCATGTTTGACTTTGTGGGTTCTTAAATTTTTACTTTGACCTTTCCCTTAGTTGACCCATTCTCTGTGTTTTTGTGTTCATTCGTTCAACTTCTTACGAACGAATTCCATTCATTATTTCTTTTATCGAATAGGCCTCATTTGTTAGTTTTACTAGGGAATGAGACCAATACTCTATAATTAATAGCGAATGTGACCTGATTATGAGGATTTTTAGCGAATGATCCTTTCGCTAATTCATTTTGTGTTAATTTGTGTTATAATAATATTTAACATATGCAAAGCCTCACACAAGTGGGCTTGGGTAGGGATTTAACTTGGTTCTTCGAAAATTAATCATAAAGCTCCTTTAAGTCTTGAGATGCCCCGTTCTTTTTCTCTTTATTACCCGCAATCTACGAACGGTATATAACTTTGTAAGATTATGTCAAAACAAGTTAAGAAACATTAACTATTAGATATAAAAGCAACAATTAGAATGAAAAATTTTCTGAGAATACGTGTGTTTTACAACACATCAAGATTCGTTAATTTCTTAATGAATAAGCCCATTTGTTGTATTGGAGTACGTGCCAAGGATGTATGGAGTATGAATATAGGGTGGAAACACATGAAACTCATTCGTTCTTCACTATAACTCCTCATTTTTCCCACTCTCTAAGAGAAATCCATTCAATTTTTTATAAAACCATATCAGTCAAATCAATTCCTGATGTTCGTCTTCAATCGTCATCGTTAGGAATAGTCTGAGTACTATAATGCTTAAGTTGATGTTCGGAACTGGTTTGAATGGGTTTTATCGTTTTTAACTCTGTGGACTTAACAACTGATTACTTAACAATTATAACTTGTTCTAGAATAGAATTACATACATCAATGGATTATTGATCATGTATCGATCAATTTGTAATAGGTTTTGGTGTTAATGATTCAACATTGAGTATTATCAGAATTCAAATTTGCATGTTTGACTTTCTGGCTTCTTAAATTTTTACTTTGACCTTTTCCTTAGTTGACCCATTCTCTGTGTTTTTGTGTTCATTCATTCAATTTCTTACGAACGAATTCCATTCATTAGTTATTTTATCTAATAGGCCACATTTGTTAGTTTTACTAGCGAATGAGACCAATAATCTTTAATTAATAGCGAATGTGACCAGAATATGAGGATTTTTAGTGAATGATCCTTTCGCTAATTCATTTTGTGTTAATTTGTGTTTTAATAATATATAACATATGCAAGGCTTCACACAAGTGGGCTTGGGTCGGGCCTTAACTTGGTTCTTCGAAAATTAATCCTAAAGCTCCTTTAAGTCTTGAGAAGCCCCGTTCTTTTTCTCTTTAGTACCCGCAATCTACGAACGGTATATAACTTTGTAAGATTATGTTAAAACAAGTTAAGAAACGTTAAGTATTAGATATAAAAGCAACAATTAGAATGAAAAATGGTGCTGAGAATACGTGTGTTTTACAACACTCAAGATTTGTTAATTTCTTAACGAATAAGCCCATTTGTTGTCTTGGAGTACGTGCCAAGGATGTATGGAGTATAAATATAGGGTCGAAACACATGAAACTCATTCGTTATTCACAATTACTCCTCGTGTTTCCCACTCTCTAAGAGAAACCCATTCAATTTTTTTTAAAACCATATCAGTCATATCAATTCATGATCTTCATTTTCATTCGTCATCGTTAGGAATAGTCTGAGTAATATAATGCTTAAGTTGATGTTCTGAACTAGTTTGAATGGTTTTATCGTTTTTAACTCTGTGGACATAACAACTGATTACTTAACAATTATAACTTGTTCTAGAATAGAATTACATACATCAATGGATTATTGATCATGTATCGATCAATTTGTAATAGGTTTTGGTGTTAATGATTCAACATTGAGCATTATCAGAATTCAAATTTGCATGTTTGACTTTCTTGGTTCTTAAATTTTTACTTTGACCTTTTCCTTAGTTGACCCATTCTCTGCGTTTTTGTGTTCATTCGTTCATCTTCTTATGAACGAATTCCATTCATTAGTTTTTTTATCGAATAGGCCTCATTTGTTAGATTTACTAGCAAATGAGACCAATACTCTATAATTAATAGCGAATGTGACTAGATTATGAGGATTTTTAGCGAATGATCCTTTCTCTAATTCATTTTGTGTTAATTTGTGTTATAATAATATTTAACATATGCAAGGCTTCACACAAGTTGGCTTGGGTCGGGCTTTAACTTGGTTCTTCGAAAATTAATCATAAAGCTCCTTTAAGTCTTGAGAAGCCCCGTTCTTTTTCTCTTTAATACCCGCAATCTACGAACGGTATATAACTTTGTAAGATCATGTCAAAACAAGTTAAGAAACATTAAGTATTAGATATAAAAGCAACAATTAGAATGAAAAATGGTGCTGAGAATACGTGTGTTTTACAACACATCAAAATTCGTTAATTTCTTAACGGATAAGCCCATTTGTTGTCTTGGAGTACGTGCCAAGGATGTTTGGAGTATAAATATAGGGTCGAAACACATGAAACTCATTCGTTCTTCACTATAACTCCTCATTTTTCCCACTCTCTAAGAGAAACCCATTCAATTTTTTATAAAACCATATCAGTCAAATCAATTCCTGATGTTCATCTTCAATCGTCATCGTTAGGAATAGTCTGAGTATTATAATGCTTAAGTTGATATTCTGAACTGGTTTGAATGGGTTTTATCGTTTTTAACTCTGTGGACTTAACAACTGATTACTTAACAATTATAACTTGTTCTAGAATAGAATTACATACATCAATGGATTATTGATCATGTATCAATCAATTTGTAATAGGTTTTGGTGTTAATGATTCAACATTGAGCATTATCAGAATTCAAATTTGCTTGTTTGACTTTGTGGGTTCTTAAATTTTTACTTTAACCTTTCCCTTAGTTGACCCATTCTCTGTGTTTTTGTGTTCATTCGTTCAACTTCTTACGAACGAATTCCATTCATTATTTCTTTTATCGAATAGGCCTCATTTGTTAGTTTTACTAGGGAATGAGACCAATACTCTATAATTAATAGCGAATGTGACCTGATTATGAGGATTTTTAGCGAATGATCCTTTCGCTAATTCATTTTGTGTTAATTTGTGTTATAATAATATTTAACATATGCAAGGCCTCACTCAAGTGGGCTTGGGTAGGGCTTTAACTTGGTTCTTCGAAAATTAATCATAAAGCTCCTTTAAGTCTTGATATGCCCCATTCTTTTTCTCTTTATTACCCGCAATCTACGAACGGTATATAACTTTGTAAGATTATGTCAAAACAAGTTAAGAAACATTAACTATTAGATATAAAAGCAACAATTGAATGAAAAATGGTGCTGAGAATACGTGTGTTTTACAACACATCAAGATTCGTTAATTTCTTAATGAATAAACCCATTTGTTGTCTTGGAGTACGTGCCAAGGATGTATGGAGTATAAATAACACATGAAACTCATTCGTTCTTCACTATAACTCCTCATTTTTCCCACTCTCTAAGAGAAACCCATTCAATTTTTTATAAAACCATATCAGTCAAATCATTTCCTGATGTTCATCTTCAATCGTCATCGTTAGGAATAGTCTGAGTATTATAATGCTTAAGTTGATGTTCTGAACTGGTTTGAATGGGTTTTATCGTTTTTAACTCTGTGGACTTAACAACTGATTACTTAACAATTATAACTTGTTCGAGAATAGAATTACATACATCAATGGATTATTGATCATGTATCGATCAATTTGTAATAGGTTTTTGTGTTAATGATTCAACATTGAGTATTATCAGAATTCAAATTTGCATGTTTGACTTTCTGGCTTCTTAAATTTTTACTTTGACCTTTTCCTTAGTTGACCCATTCTCTATGTTTTTGTGTTCATTCATTCAATTTCTTACGAACGAATTCCATTCATTAGTTATTTTATCTAATAGGCCACATTTGTTAGTTTTACTAGCGAATGAGACCAATAATCTATAATTAATAGCGAATGTGACCAGAATATGAGGATTTTTAGTGAATGATCCTTTCGCTAATTCATTTTGTGTTAATTTGTGTTTTAATAATATATAACATATGCAAGGCGTCACACAAGCGGGCTTGGGTCGGGCCTTAACTTGGTTCTTCGAAAATTAATCATAAAGCTCCTTTAAGTCTTGAGAAGCCCCGTTCTTTTTCTCTTTAGTACACGCAATCTACGAACGGTATATAACTTTGTAAGATTATGTTAAAACAAGTTAAGAAACGTTAAGTATTAGATATAAAAGCAACAATTAGAATGAAAAATGGTGCTGAGAATACGTGTGTTTTACAACACTCAAGATTCGTTAATTTCTTAACGAATAAGCCCATTTGTTGTCTTGGAGTACGTGCCAAGGATGTATGGAGTATAAATATAGGGTCGAAACACATGAAACTCATTCGTTATTCACTATTACTCCTCGTGTTTCCCACTCTCTAAGAGAAACCCATTCAATTTTTTTTAAAACCATATCAGTCATATCAATTCATGATCTTCATTTTCATTCGTCATCGTTAGGAATAGTCTGAGTAATATAATGCTTAAGTTGATGTTCTGAACTAGTTTGAATGGGTTTTGTCGTTTTTAACTCTGTGGACATAACAACTGATTACTTAACAATTATAACTTGTTCTAGAATAGAATTACATACATCAATGGATTATTGATCATGTATCGATCAATTTGTAATAGGTTTTGGTGTTAATGATTCAACTTTGAGCATTATCAGAATTCAAATTTGCATGTTTGACTTTCTTGGTTCTTAAATTTTTACTTTGACCTTTTCCTTAGTTGACCCATTCTCTGCGTTTTTGTGTTCATTCGTTCATCTTCTTATGAACGAATTCCATTCATTAGTTCTTTTATCGAATAGGCCAAATTTGTTAGTTTTACTAGCGAATGAGACCAATACTCTATAATTAATAGCGAATGTGACTAGATTACGAGGATTTTTAGCGAATGATCCTTCTCTAATTCATTTTGTGTTAATTTGTGTAATAATAATATATAACATATGCAAGGCTTCACACAAGTTGGCTTGGGTCGGGCTTTAACTTGGTTCTTCGAAAATTAATCATAAAGCTCCTTTAAGTCTTGAGTAGCCCCGTTCTTTTTCTCTTTAATACCCGCAATCTACGAACAGTATATAACTTTGTAAGATCATGTCAAAACAAGTTAAGAAACATTAAGTATTAGATATAAAAGCAACAATTAGAATGAAAAATGGTGCTGAGAATACGTGTGTTTTACAACACATCAAGATTCGTTAATTTCTTAACGAATAAGCCCATTTGTTGTCTTGGAGTACGTGCCAAGGATGTATGGAGTATAAATATAGGGTCGAAACATATGAAACTCATTCGTTCTTCACTATAACTCCTCATTTTTCCCACTCTCTAAGAGAAACCCATTCAATTTTTTATAAAACCATATCAGTCAAATCAATTCCTGATGTTCATCTTCAATCGTCATCGTTAGGAATAGTCTGAGTATTATAATGCTTAAGTTGATATTCTGAACTGGTTTGAATGGGTTTTATCGTTTTTAACTCTGTGGACTTAACAACTGATTACTTAACAATTATAACTTGTTCTAGAATAGAATTACATACATCAATGGATTATTGATCATGTATCGATCAATTTGTAATAGATTTTGGTGTTAATGATTCAACATTGAGTATTATCATAATTCAAATTTGCGTGTTTGACTTTCTGGCTTCTTAAATTTTTACTTTGACCTTTTCCTTAGTTGACCCATTCTCTGTGTTTTTGTGTTCATTCATTCAATTTCTTACGAATGAATTCCATTCTTTAGTTATTTTATCTAATAGGCCACATTTGTTAGTTTTACTAGCGAATGAGACCAATAATCTATAATTAATAGCGAATGTGACCAGAATATGAGGATTTTTGGTGAATGATCCTTTCGCTAATTCATTTTGTGTTAATTTGTGTTTTAATAATATATAACATATGCAAGGCTTCATACAAGTGGGCTTGGGTCGGGCCTTAACTTGGTTCTTCGAAAATTAATCATAAAGCTCCTTTAAGTCTTGAGAAGCCCCGTTCTTTTTCTCTTTAGTACCCGCAATCTACGAACGGTATATAAATTTGTAAGATTATGTTAAAACAAGTTAAGAAACGTTAAGTATTAGATATAAAAGCAACAATTAGAATGAAAAATGGTGCTGAGAATACGTGTGTTTTACAACACATCAAGATTCGTTAATTTCTTAACGAATAAGCCCATTTGTTGTCTTGGAGTACGTGCCAAGGATGTATGGAGTATAAATATTGGGTCGAAACACATGAAACTCATTCGTTATTCACTATTACTCCTCGTGTTTCCCACTCTCTAAGAGAAACCCATTAAATTTTTTTTAAAACCATTTCAGTCATATCAATTCATGATCTTCATTTTCATTCGTCATCGTTAGGAATAGTCTGAGTACTATAATGCTTAAGTTGATGTTCTGAACTAGTTTGAATGGGTTTTATCGTTTTTAACTCTGTGGACATAACAACTGATTACTTAACAATTATAACTTGTTCTAGAATAGAATTACATACATAAATGGATTATTGATCATGTATCGATCAATTTGTAATAGGTTTTGGTGTTAATGATTCAACATTGAGCATTATCAGAATTCAAATTTGCATGTTTGACTTTCTTGGTTCTTAAATTTTTACTTTGACCTTTTCCTTAGTTGACCCATTCTTTGCGTTTTTGTGTTCATTCGTTCATCTTCTTATGAACGAATTCCATTCATTGGTTCTTTTATCGAATAGGCCTCATTTGTTAGTTTTACTAGCGAATGAGACCAATACTCTATAATTAATAGCGAATGTGACTAGATTATGAGGAATTTTAGCGAATGATCCTTTCGCTAATTCATTTTGTGTTAATTTGTGTAATAATAATATATAACATATGCAAGGCTTCACACAAGTGGGCTTGGGTCGGGCTTTCACTTTGTTCTTCGAAAATTAATCATAAAGCTCCTTTAAGTCTTGAGAAGCCCCGTTCTTTTTATCTTTAATACCCGCAATCTACGAACAGTATATAACTTTGTAAGATCATGTCAAAACAAGTTAAGAAACATTAAGTATTAGATATAAAAGCAACAATTAGAATGAAAAATGGTGCTGAGAATACGTGTGTTTTACAACACATCAAGATTCGTTAATTTCTTAACGAATAAGCCCATTTGTTGTCTTGTAGTACGTGCCAAGGATGTATGGAGTATAAATATAGGGTCGAAACACATGAAACTCATTCGTTCTTCCCTATAACTCCTCGTTTTTCCCACTCTCTAAGAGAAACCCATTCAATTTATTTTAAAACCATATCAGTCAAATCAATTCCTGATGTTCATTTTCAATCGTCATCGTTAGAAATAGTCTGAGTACTATAATGCTTAAGTTGATGTTCTGAACTGGTTTGAATGGGCTTTATAGTTTTTAACTCTGTGGACTTAACAACTGATTACTTAACAATTATAACTTGTTCTAGAATAGAAATACATACATCAATGGATTATTGATCATGTATCGATCAATTTGTAAATGGTTTTTGTGTTAATAATTCAACATTGAGCATTATCAGAATTCAAATTTGCATGTGACTTTCTGGGTTCTTAAATTTTTACTTTGACCTTTTCCTTAGTTGACCCAGTCTCTGTGTTTTTGAGTTCATTCAATCAACTTCTTACGAACGAATTCCATTCATTAGTTCTTTTATCGAATAGGCCACATTGGTTAGTTTTACTAGCGAATGAGACCAATACTCTATAATTAATTGCGAATGTGACCAGATTATGAGGATTTTTAGCGAATGATCCTTTCGCTAATTCATTTTTTGTTAATTTGTGTTATATTAATATATAACATATGCAAGGCTTCACACAAGTGGGCTTGGGTCGGGCTAAAACTTGGTTCTTCGAAAATTAATCGTAAAGCTCCTTTAAGTCTTGAGAAGCCCCGTTCTTTTTCTCCTTAATACCCGCAATCAACGAACGGTATATAACTTTGTAAGATTATGTCAAAACAAGTTAAGAAACATTAAGTATTAGATATAAAAGCAACAATTAGAATGAAAAATGGTGCTGAGAATACGTGTGTTTTACAACACATCAAGATTCGTTAATTTCTTAACGAATAAGCCCATTTGTTGTCTTGGAGTACGTGCCAAGGATGTATGGAGTATAAATATAGGGTCGAAACACATGAAACTCATTCGTTCTTCACTATAACTCCTCATTTTTCCCACTCTCTATGAGAAACCCATTCAATTTTTTTTAAAACCATATCAGTCAAATCAATTCCTGATGTTCATCTTCAATCGTCACCGTTAGGAATAGTCTAAGTACTATAATGTTTAAGTTGATGTTCTGAACTGGTTTGAATGGGTTTTATCGTTTTTAACTCTTTGGACTTAACAACTGATTACTTAACAATTATAACTTGTTCTAGAATAGAATTACATACATCAATGGATTATTGATCATGTATCGATCAATTTGTAATAGGTTTTTGGTGTTAATGATTCAACATTGAGTATTATCAGAATTCAAATTTGCATGTTTGACTTTCTGGCTTCTTAAATTTTTACTTTGACCTTTTCCTTAGTTGACCCATTCTCTGTGTTTTTGTGTTCATTCATTCAATTTCTTACGAACGAATTCCATTCATTAGTTATTTTATCTAATAGGCCACATTTGTTAGTTTTACTAGTGAATGAGACCAATAATCTATAAGTAATAGCAAATGTGACCAGAATATGAGGATTTTTAGTGAATGATCCTTTCGCTAATTCATTTTGTGTTAATTTGTGTTATAATAAAATATAACATATGCAAGGCTTCACACAAGTGGGCTTGGGTCGGGCCTTAACTTGGTTCTTCGAAAATTAATCATAAAGCTCCTTTAAGTCTTGAGAAGCCCCGTTCTTTTTCTCTTTAGTACCCGCAATCTACGAACGGTATATAACTTTGTAAGATTATGTTAAAACAAGTTAAGAAACGTTAAGTATTAGATATAAAAGCAACAATTAGAATGAAAAATGGTGCTGAGAATACGTGTGTTTTACAACACATCAAGATTCGTTAATTTCTTAACGAATAAGCCCATTTGTTGTCTTGGAGTACGTGCGAAGGATGTATGGTGTATAAATATAGGGTCGAAACACATGAAACTCATTCGTTATTCACTATAACTCCTCGTTTTTCCCACTCTCTAAGAGAAACCCATTCAATTTTTTTTAAAACCATATCAGTCAAATCAATTCCTGATGTTCATTTTCAATCGTCATCGTTAGAAATAGTCTGAGTACTATAATGCTTAAGTTGATGTTCTGAACTGGTTTGAATGGGCTTTATCGTTTAACCGATTACTTAACAATTATAACTTGTTCTAGTATAGAATTACATACATCAATGGATTATTGATCATGTATCGATCAATTTGTAAATGGTTTTGATGTTAATGATTCAACATTGAGCATTATCAGAATTCAAATTTGCATGTTTGACTTTCTGGGTTCTTAAATTTTTACTTTGACCTTTTCCTTAGTTGACCCATTCTCTGTGTTTTTGAGTTCATTCAATCAACTTCTTACGAACGAATTCCATTCATTAGTTCTTATATCGAATAGGCCTCATTGGTTAGTTTTACTAGCGAATGAGACCAATAATCTATAATTAATAGCGAATGTGACCTGATTATGAGGATTTTTAGCGAATGATCCTTTCGCTAATTCATTTTTTGTTAATTTGTGTTATAATAATATATAACATATGCAAGGCTTCACACAAGTGGGCTTGGGTCGGGCTTTAACTTGGTTTTTCGAAAATTAATAATAAAGCTCCTTTAAGTCTTGAGAAGCCCCGTTCTTTTTCTCTTTAATACCCGCAATCTACGAACGGTATATAACTTTGTAAGATTATGTAAAAACAAGTTAAGAAACATTAAGTATTAGATATAAAAGCAACAATTAGAATGAAAATTGGTGCTGAGAATACGTGTGTTTTACAACACATCAAGATTCGTTAATTTCTTAACGAATTAGCCCATATGTTGTCTTGGAGTACGTGCCAAGGATGTATGGAGTATAAATATAGGGTCGAAACACATGAAACTCATTCGTTCTTCACTATAACTCCTCGTTTTTCCAACTCTCTAAGAGAAACCCATTCAATTTTTTTTAAAACCATATCAGTCAAATCAATTCCTGTTGTTCTTTTTCAATCGTCATTGTTAGGAATAGTCTGAGTACTATAATGCTTAAGTTGATGTTCTGAGCTGGTTTGAATGGGCTTTATCGTTTTTAACTCTGTGGACTTAACAACTGATTACTTAACAATTATAACTTGTTCTAGAATAGAATTACATACATCAATGGATTATTGATCATGTATCGATCAATTTGTAATAGGTTTTGGTGTTAATGATTCAACATTGAGCATTATCAGAATTCAACTTTGCATGTTTGATTTTCTGGGTTCTTAAATTTTTACTTTGACCTTTTCCTTAGTTGACCCATTCTCTGTGTTTTTGTGTTCATTCGTTCAACTTCTTACGAACGAATTCCATTCATTAGTTCTTTTATCGAATAGGCCTCATTTGTTAGTTTTACTAGCGAATGAGACCAATACTCTATAATTAATAGCGAATGTGACCAGATTATGAGGATTTTTAGCAAATGATCCTTTCGCTAATTCATTTTGTGTTAATTTGTGTTATAATAATATATAACATATGCAAGGCTTCACACAAGTGGGCTTGGGTCGGGCTTTAACTTGGTTCTTCGAAAATTAATCATAAAGCTCCATTAAGTCTTGAGAAGCCCCGTTCTTTTTCTCTTTAATACCCGCAATCTACGAACGGTATATAACTTTGTAAGATTATGTCAAAACAAGTTAAGAAACATTAAGTATTAGATATAAAAGCAACAATTAGAATGAAAAATGGTGCTGAGAATACGTGTGTTTTACAACACATCAAGATTCGTTAATTTCTTAACGAATAAGCCCATTTGTTGTCTTGGAGTACGTGCCAAGGATGTATGGAGTATAAATATAGGGTCGAAACACATGAAACTCATTCATTCTTCACTATAACTCCTCGTTTTTCCAACTCTCTAAGAGAAACCAATTCAATTTTTTTTAAAACCATATCAGTCAAATCAATTCCTGTTGTTCTTTTTCAATCGTCATTGTCAGGAATAGTCTGAGTACTATAATGCTTAAGTTGATGTTCTGAGCTGGTTTGAATGGGCTTTATCGTTTTTAACTCTATGGACTTAACAACTGATTACTTAACAATTATAACTTGTTCTAGAATAGAATTACATACATCAATGGATTATTGATCATGTATCGATCAATTTGTAATAGGTTTTGGTGTTAATGATTCAACATTGAGCATTATCAGAATTCAACTTTGCTTGTTTGTTTTTCTGGGTTCTTAAATTTTTACTTTGACCTTTTCCTTAGTTGACCCATTCTCTGTGTTTTTGTGTTCATTCGTTCAACTTCTTACGAACGAATTCCATTCATTAGTTCTTTTATCGAATAGGCCTCATTTGTTAGTTTTACTAGCGAATGAGACCAATACTCTATAATTAATAGCGAATGTGACCAGATTATGAGGATTTTTAGCGAATGATCCTTTCGCTAATTCATTTTTTGTTAATTTGTGTTATAATAATATATAACATATGCAAGGCTTCACACAAGTGGGCTTGGGTCGGGCTTTAACTTGGTTCTTCAAAAATTAATCATAAAGCTCCTTTAAGACTTGAGAAGCCCCGTTCTTTTTCTCTTTAATACCCGCAATCTACGAACGGTATATAACTTTGTAAGATTATGTCAAAACAAGTTAAGAAACATTAAGTATTAGATATAAAAGCAACAATTAGAATGAAAAATGGTGCTGAGAATACGTGTGTTTTACAACACATCAAGATTCGTTAATTTCTTAACGAATAAGCCCATTTGTTGTCTTGGAGTACGTGCCAAGGATGTATGGAGTATAAATATAGGGTCGAAACACATGAAACTCATTCGTTCTTCACTATAACTCCTCGTTTTTCCCACTCTCTAAGAGAAACCCATTCAATTTTTTTTAAAACCATATCAGTCAAATCAATTCCTGATGTTCATTTTCAATCGTCATCGTTAGGAATAGTCTGAGTACTATAATGCTTAAGTTGATGTTCTGAACTAGTTTGAATGGGTTTTGTCATTTTTAACTCTGTGGATGTCACACCCCGTTAAGCGAATTGCGGAAGCGTAAAACGGAAATGCAACAGATACAACTGGTATCAAATACATTGTTCATAAAGAAACATTACTAACTAATTTACAATATATTATATCGTTCTAACATCTTTTACAAACTAGGTGATACAATCAAACCGGTTCTTCAATTACTTTACTTCTAACTCAAATGCCCATGACATCAATCACTAATCAGACACGTAACGCACAGAAAATTACTTATCATATCTGATTACCTGAAAAGCATGTTAAAATAGGTCAACTACGAATAGTTGGTGAGTTTCATAAGTTTAACGAAATCAGTTCTGCGTACCACACAGTCATAGTTTGTATGTACGCGCGTATGTAAAAATATGTATTTACGTTTGTATAAATATATACAGCCATATCCTTGTGTGTGCATATGCACACATGTAAGTTTATAATATAAATTCGAAATTTCAGTAAAATCGTGATTGTTTGTTCGTACTACCTGTTTCCAATTTTCGTGTTTAGCCAACCACTGTGGACCCCCTTCCTCCCACAACGGTTCCACATAAACTCAACCACTGTGGCCCCCCTTCCGCCCACAACGGTTCCGTGTTAACATCAACCACTGTGGTCCCCCTTCCACCCACAATGATTCCATGTAAACTCAAACATTATATAGTGTACACGCAAATAATTAGTATATTCTACACATAGTATTTCCTACGGCTAATCACGTAGCATGTATATAGACACATATACACATATAGTATTTATCACGTATCACCAAATACTGTGGCTCCCCATCCGCCCACAATACGCATAATCACATTAATTTCTTAACATTCATGTCATAATCAAGTTAGTTCGTTTAATAAGTTGCAGCAGAACTTGGCTCATAGGCCATACTCAACTTTAGTTTATAAGTTGCAGCAGAACTTGGCTCATAGGCCATACTCAACTTTAGTTTATAAGTTGCAGCAGAACTTGGCTCATAGGCCATACTCAACTTTAGTTTATTACTATTGTGGCCCCCCTTCCGCCCACAATAGCCCCATAATCATCACATACCACGTTATCCCCATGGCCATTACAGACCACGTTGTCTCCAAAATTAGTTATGTTTAACATTACATAACATGTTTGCATAAACATGCTGTCACGTGTAATTTCATTATGTTTTGCAATTAGTATTATCTCCACTCAATATATCAATCAACGATAATAATCATCTTTCATCAGCACGTAGTCAATCATTATGTTTGTAGGGACTTTTCATATATAAATGTTCAGATATTTTATATCCTGAATCGTTTTCAGATAGATAACGTGTATAAACATGCTTTCCACCCCAAAAGTTCGTAAAATAGTTTAAAGAGTGGGGTCATGAAACTCACGGTTTTGTAGGCACTCAGTGCGAGATCAGCACGGGGTTCATTTCCCTTGCTATCACTTAGTCCCTATAGTCCATATTATAATAATATTAATATGTTAATATTATTATAATCTCAGTATTAAACTGGGCTGTATAACTAATCTGGGTATAGCTGGTATGCCCAGAAAGTGGTAATAGGCTTAGGCTGTGATGTTGTTCAGTGTCTAATACTTAAAACCGAACTTGGCTCAGATTCCCGTTTTCCCAGCTGGGCCAAGTTGTTTGTTTACGCGTTCAGAAAACAGTTATAGGGAAATAAGCTTGGGTAAATGTATTGGTTAATAAAATGATTAAGCTATAAAGAATGATCACATACTAGGGTACCGGATTAGCCTCGGGGCCCGTTTCCGTTTATTCAGTTTGACTTTAAAAGAAACGCGCACAATCCATCCGGATTGTCCAGGTTTCTCATAGAAAAGTTTGATTTCACTTAATTAGTCCAAACATATGATTTTTGATCACTCTTGGTGTTTTGATTTTCCCGCAGGTTCACTAGCCGCGAACTTGCCGGTTGTTATAAAAACTGAATTTGTTTAATATTCATATTAGCATAATTAATTAACCGTTAATCATTAAATTATGAAAATTTAGCCACTTATCAAATAAAATATGTAGATTTTTATAAAAATATTTCTGGAAATATTTATTGATTTATTAATTTATAAAATTCATTTTATCAGCTATATTTCGCATGAAAATCGTCCGTTTATCCCAAACAACTTCCAAAAATTCCACCAAAATTCCTGAATACTCAAATCATGTCCCAAAACAATCTATATAAATTCTAGAATGTAAACAGCTTGTTCAATATTCTTTTCGGCCCAAATTCGGCTATAAGAATTCGCACAAACGCATATGTACAAAACACCTTTAGACTTCTCCAAATGATCTCAAAATTCATATGTCATAAAAATACATAATATCTGAGTTCCCAGAAAAATTTCATAATTTTTGAAGTATTTTAGCTATTTTTCCCAAATAAACATCCCAATTCGGTAATAAATTCGCCAAATATTCTCGGATGGTCGAAAAATTACCAAATTTGAACAAGGACTTATTGTCATAGTCCCTGATGTCCCTGCAAAATTTCAAGTCCTAAAAATATGCACATCACAACCTTAACCTAAATAGCCCGTAAGCGAGTGTTTCGGTATTACCTTAGCGGGTTTGGCTCGTTTCTGACTTTTTAATCAAGTTTTCAGGTTCTTGTGCTTCTAAGAAAGCTAGGTACAAGTCCTATATCACAAACCAAGCAGGTTTCATCAATAAAACAGCCCTTTAACTTAGGGTTTCGGCTAGTGCACAAAAACGAACTTTTGAACCGTAAAAATGTCGTTTCAACCCTTTAATCCGTGTTAATGGCCAAAAAAACTATCAAACCAGGTTCCTCACCATGTGTATGATCAAAAAATGTTTATGGACCATTTTTAGGGTTTTTACATGGTTAGGAATGATTTTTGGCAATCAAGCTATGTTTATATGGTATTAATCGAGTTTAAACGAGTTAAACTTAGCCAAACAATGAAGCTTTTTACCCTGTTCTTGCTGGGTTTTGAGAGGACCAGGTTGTTCTACAGATTTCTCCACAAGAAAATGGCTTCAAAACTATCTTGGACTTGTTTAAATATGAAAAGGGTTTAAGGGGGGAAAAGTCTTCTTTGGCGGGCTGGGCTTGTTGGGTCCCCTTTTGGGCCCATTTGGCCCACTTTTCTCGATTTACATGCCCGAACGTGAAATGCCGAGTCTGAATTTATTTCGGGTTTGGTTTTTGGCGCGAAAAATATAACGGGTACGACAAACAATGCGAATACGAGTGATTTCGGCTGTTTTTGTGTAAATTTAAAAAAACATACTATACGTTTGTAAAAATCGAAAATATTTTCACGGATCGCTTAATACATTTCAAGTAAGTGTTTGGTAAATCTTTTTTGGCTTAACGGATGATACAATGCTTGGTTTGTAACTATCTTTCGCGTTTAAGTCCATAGCGGGTAGTTAAACGAGCATGTTTTCGTTTAACTTGTTTGCTATCGAACTAAAGCCATATTACTAATATTTTAGCTTGCATAGATCGTATATCACTTATAGATGGCACCCTGGGATATCCGGACCATAACCAGACCCGTTTGGTTATTCATTTGTTCGTTACGCAATAAGCGGTTAAACGCTTATTCGAGTTTGTAAGTACTAAGGTGTACTCGGTTTTGCCACGGATGTCATATTCTCCCCCTGTTAAGAAATTTCGTCCCCGAAATTCAATATGCCAAATATGCTCTTTTTGGGGAAAATTTTATAATCATTTGTTTTGGAATTCGTTTTTCTGTTTCCGAACACGTTTGATTCCCCGTTGTGGATTCCACTGGATTTTATTCAATGAGATTTTATTGTGTCACAACTGTTTGATTTTCCCCACTCAACATTTTCATGAGTCTCTTTATAGAGTTTACCTGTATAAAAGTTTTCAAATAGTACTAATTCCGCCATGTCAGTAAGGCACTCGTTTTGATTCGATACATACACATATATATATATATATATATATGAAATATTGGGAGTGAAATAATTTTGTTTAATACACTATGGGGTTAACTTTCGAGGCAATTTTGTACAGTTCCATATATTTTAGAATCAACTCATCGTTTTTCTCAACTCAACTAACAACTTTCAAAATTTGATAACTTATCGCATTTCTCAGTATAGCCCTCTTGTTAGCCTTAGGCGGCCTTCGGTTTGTTATTAATATTACGAGCTTTATTTATGGTTATCGAAATCAAATCGGATTTTGTATTTTGGGGGTCACCAATTTTTTTCAATTTTAATAAGATGGCGAGTTACATTCTTGCTCGTATAATATAGTATATTACCACTTGTATAATATTATGATGACTGTTAATGTACGAGGATTGAAATTACTGGTCTCACTTTCCTCTATTGTTTGAATAGTTTATTTGATTTGATTGTTTTATAGAGGATTATACACCGTGCTTAGGCCAATTAGGGATCTAAAATTTCATACACAATTCACCAAGAGTAAGATTTTGTTAAGGCGAGTTTTTCAGTTGGATAGTTGTTACAAATCATAAGAAGGTATTTGGAGTGGATTAGTCAGGAAACTATCATTCAGCTTGAATTGCTTTCTCGGGATGTTTAAGGAACACATGTTAAGGGTTCCATTTTAGTTTGTTTCCCACTTCCAATGGGGTATCTCGAATTGTTGTAGCATCTCCGAGGATCTTTAGTATTCCCCCAGAACTTATAATAGTGCACACTTTACAACACATGAGCCTATGATTCCTTCATAGATTTCCCTTGCATCTTTATACTAGTACTCAGTTTATCCGAACATCTGGCCTGACTTTTCCTTTTTCATCACTCAGTTATTAAGGCTATAAAAATTTAAAGTTCAAGTTTCGGTTACGGATAGTATAGTTTTCCTCATCCGTGTTTCATCATTGGGGTACTAGGATTTGTTCCGTGTACGGGATCACTTCTTTATCTAGAAGAGGCAGTATAACAGTTCTATTTCTATATATAACCTTCATTTGAACACAATTAACTAGTCCATACTGACTATTACACAATGACTCCTCACTTCCACCGGGAGTGCATCGATAGGGAATAGCTAGTTATTTAGGTTAAGAGGGTAGTTTTTCGAGTAATATGGTTAGTATTTATAGTCTTACTTTTGGTGGTTTCTATAGTATACAGAATTGTTATTTTTCTAGATGGTATATTTTCCAAAGTAATAACTTGTAGGAACGAAACGTCTATCAGTGTCCGTAATAAATAAACTAAAGTATGTTAGGCATTACTAAGAACGTACCTGTCACTACATTTGTTCTATCCGGTTTATTCACAATACGTGACCCCTAGTCGAGTTGGACGTCGATGTCGGTCCCTGCCTTTGTCTTTCCATCGCAATTGGGTTCAATCTAAGGCAGTCTTTCTTGATGTGCTCCATACTACCACACTCATAACAGGCATTACGGTTTATTATGGGTTGGTTTTGGTAGACTGGTTGTTGTCGTGTTGGTTGCGGTTGGGGTAGTTGTGAGTCCTGGAGTGGGTTGGTGGATTTATAGTACTCATAACGGTTCTACAATTTCGGGCATAGTGTCCCACCTTCCCACATTTGTGACACACATTGGTCCGACATTCACCAACATGATGATAACCACATTTTCCACATCTAGGCAAAAGCCCGTTATACTTATTTTGCTTCACATCGGTACTGATCATAGCGTAATTTTGTATTGCAAGGCGCGCGCATTTATTCCGTTGTCTTTCTTGTATTCCCGCTCCATAATTGGTTCGTTTTGTACCAGATGATTCCCCGGGCATTCTTAATGAACCACTTCTAATCAAATCAGAAGTTACAATGCCGGCTTGTAACACGGCATTTTCGAAAGTTACAGGGCCAATTGAATTAACCAAACTCCTGACTTCGGGGGCAAAACCCCAAATGTAGCGTTCAGTACGTTTAGATTCTGGAGTAACTAACCATGGGACTAGACGAGCCAGTTCATTAAAGCGATGGATATACTCCAAGTGATCTGCACCCTTCATTTCTAGATTCCAAAGTTCTTGCTCTAATTTCTGAATTTCGTTTATCGGACAAAAATGTTTTATCATAAGATTTTTAAGTTCTGTCCAAGACATACGATTGGTTGCCTCTTGTCCTTGAATTTGCACAACAGTATTCCACCACATTAGCGCGTGGTCTACAAGTGTAGAAGTAACAAATTTGACAATACAATCTGGTGGACAGTTAGTGATATTAATGATGGATTCAATCTTTTCGATCCACTTTACCAGTCCATTTGGTCCTTCAGTACCGCTAAATTCCATAGGTTTACATAGCATGAAGTTCTTAAGTTGATATCCGTGTTGCGGGGGATTTTGATTGTTACAACTATTGTTCAAGTTCGGTAGGAGATTATCATTATTGAAAGTAATATTGGTATTCAACGGGGGAGTATTAGTTGTGATAGTATCAGTATTTTTCGGGGGAGCATTTGTGGTTGTATTAGTATTTGTCAAGGGATTAGTATTTACAACCGCGTTAGCGTTCGGCACTTGATTTGTATTCATAGTTGTATGGATACCAGCAGCGAATTGTGCTGCTATTGTCGGAAGTACTGTTTGTAGTTGTCGAGCGATCATCTCGGCTATATCTGCCTCAGACAACATGTTTACTTTCTTCGGGGCCATTCTATAACAATAACCAGTTATCCAACAATTAACAAAATTAACATACACTAATGATCACAAAAGGAATTACAATAACAAGTAATCATGTATTTCAATTAACACGTATATATCACACGGGTTTGTTCTCGAGTTTGAATACTAAGGATAATATGTAGAGTTAGCCTAACAAAGGCCAATGTTTATATATATATATATATATATATATCAAAAGTTGTCACCTAGTGACAAGTAATTGTAATCCAGTAAGGGTAAGTGTTTGTAATGAAATATCCAATGCGTCACCCATATCAACATAGCACCCTACCAGATGCTTGCATGGGGTATCGAAGGCTATATACAACAATATCGTACTACCCTTATCTATCTAAGTATACATTATACAATTATATACGGTTTACAACTTGCCCGAAAATTATTCCGGTACGATCCCATCATTAGGCAATTGTTTTTCTTTAGCCTCTTCCATAAGTAGACAATTGCTCGTTATGAGTTTAGTTAGTGTATTTATCATATGAATGCACTCATATATTCAACTAGACCCTTAGAGGTTGTTAAATATAACTATAGAATATATTCCTTCGCCAGGTCATTCGGTGCACGCAAGTATGTTGGGCCTACTAAAAGTGGTAGTTTACTGGTTGGGTTAAGTATGTCCCGTTCCAGTCAGCATGTCATCAATTCGTGAGCATGAGGTTTCTCTCCTACAGTAACCAATTGGAATAGGAAAAATATAGGAGAGGTTGGATGTTCTTGTTCATAGATGGTTCGAAGAGTTTGCTAGTTAAGGAGGTTCATCAGAGTTAGTTGTACTGGTGAATTGTAAAGGAAATTATTATTATTAATATTTCTTTTGAAATATCGTTAATATATTATATGTACTGGTAGTCACGGTCTGTTTATAGAATTGGGGAATCAATAAAGTAGTTATTATATTTATAATTTGATAAATCGGACTCATCACTAGGTACTTTCCTAGGAATAGTGTTTGTTTTCGAGAAGCGAAAGTGGAGAGACGAACGAAAAACTGTTTAGTTTACTGTTTGAAAACGAGTGTATAGGATAGGATTGGATCCAATCAGAAAAGTATTATATATATTCTTTTGAAATTATTGTATGTAGGTCACACCTCCCACAGTTCGTTCCCGGGCCTTGTATATTAAGCCCCTTTGTGGTTCTGTCACATCACCAGACTTAGTTAAACTTGTTGAAGCATTCCCATATTCTCACTCACAGGAAACACCGGTTCTTTATCTGTCGTAAAGCTACCCGATCTCGACATCTTTCGGTGCAATCGTTAATCAGAAGAAAACGTTTTTCGGTAGCTTAGATCATCGTAAAGGATATTATTAATTAATACCGAAATTAAATATTTTATTTGTTACGAACAGGTATAATATTAATTATAAAAAAAATATAATATAAATTTTGATACGATATAATTTTAATCATAATATGAATTAATATTGATTATAACCGAATATAATATTCGTTACAATAAGATTCAATATCATCGGTAGTACCGTACGTACACATATCCCTATACCTCATCTCAGATAAGTACGTATGCACATTTCATATATACTTCACATCACCTTTATGCATGTATGTTGCCATTTTTACCTATCAATATGTTCCGCGACTTCACCCCGAATTCCCTCGTACAAGCAAGTCTGTTATTACGTTCCGGACCATAATAACTCACTTGCCCTACGAGTTCATCCCGGCATCCATCAGTATCTATCGTTACTCATTAATAGGTTTCCCAGTGATAATCGAGACTACGGTTATATTATAGGTATCCTAAGGGATAACCTAATCCTTTATAACCAATGGCTCTGATACCAACTTCTGTCACACCCCGTTAAGCGAATTGCGGAAGCGAAAACGGAAATGCAACAGATACAACTTGTATCAAATACATTGTTCATAAAGAAACATTACTAACTAATTTACAATATATTATATCTTTCTAACATCTTTTACAAACTAGGTGATACAATCAAACCGGTTCTTCAATTACTTTACTTCTAACTCAAATGCCCATGACATCAATCACCAATCAGACACGTAACGCACAGAAAATTGCTTCTCATATCTGATTACCTGAAAAGTATGTTAAAATAGGTCAACTACGAATAGTTGGTGAGTTTCATAAGTTTAACGAAATCAGTTCGGCATACCACACAGTCATAGTTTGTATGTACGCGCGTATGTAAAAATATGTATTTACGTTTGTATAAATATATACAGCCATATCCTTGTGTGTGCATATGCACACATGTAAGTTTATAATATAAATTCGAAATTTCAGTAAAATCGTGATTGTTTGTTCGTACTACCTGTTTCCAATTTTCGTGTTTAACCAACCACTGTGGACCCCCTTCCTCCCACAACGGTTCCACATAAACTCAACCACTGTGGCCCCCCTTCCGCCCACAACGGTTCCGTGTTAACATCAACCACTGTGGTCCCCCTTCCACCCACAATGATTCCACGTAAACTCAAACATTATATAGTGTACACGCAAATAATTAGTATATTCTACACATAGTATTTCCTACGGCTAATCACGTAGCATGTATATAGACACATATACACATATAGTATTTATCACGTATCACCAAATACTGTGGCTCCCCATCCGCCCACAATACGCATAATCACATTATTTTCTTAACATTCATGTCATAATCAAGTTAGTTCGTTTAATAAGTTGCAGCAGAACTTGGCTCATAGGCCATACTAAACTTTAGTTCATAAGTTGCAGCAGAACTTGGCTCATAGGCCATACTCAACTTTAGTTTATTACTATTGTGGCCCCCCTTCCGCCCACAATAGCCCCATAATCATCACAGACCACGTTATCCCCATGGCCATTACAGACCACGTTGTCTCCAAAATTAGTTATGTTTAACATTACATAACATGTTTGTATAAACATGCTGTCACGTGTAATTTCATTATGTTTTGCAATTAGTATTATCTCCACTCAATATATCAATCAACGATAATAATCATCTTTCATCAGCACGTAGTCAATCATTATGTTTGTAGGGACTTTTCATATATAAATGTTCAGATATTTTATATCCTGAATCGTTTTCAGATAGATAACGTGTATAAACATGCTTTCCACCCCAAAAGTTCGTAAAATAGTTTAAGAGTGGGGTCATGAAACTCACGGTTTTGTAGGCACTCAGTGCGAGATCAGCACGGGGTTCGTTTCCCTTGCTATCACTTAGTCCCTATAGTCCATATTATAATAATATTAATATGTTAATATTATTATAATCTCAGTATTAAACTGGGCTGTATAACTAATCTGGGTATAGCTGGTATGCCCAGAAAGTGGTAATAGGCTTAGGCTGTGATGTTGTTCAGTGTCTAATACTTAAAACCGAACTTGGCTCAGATTCCCGTTTTCCCAGCTGGGCCAAGTTGTTTGTTTACGCGTTCAGAAAACAGTTATAGGGAAATAAGCTTGGGTAAATGTATTGGTTAATAAAATGATTAAGCTATAAAGAATGATCACATACTAGGGTACCGGATTAGCCTCGGGGCCCGTTTCCGTTTATTCAGTTTGACTTTAAAATAAACGCGCACAATCCATCCGGATTGTCCAGGTTTCTCATAGAAAAGTTTGTTTTCACTTAATTAGTCCAAACATATGATTTTTGATCACTCTTGGTGTTTTGATTTTCCCGCAGGTTCACTAGCCGCGAACTTGCCGGTTGTTATAAAAACTGAATTTGTTTAATATTCATATTAGCATAATTAATTAACCGTTAATCATTAAATTATGAAAATTTAGCCACTTATCAAATAAAATATGTAGATTTTTATAAAAATATTTCTGGAATTATTTACTGATTTATTAATTTATAAAATTCATTTTATCAGCTATATTTCGCTTGAAAATCGTCCGTTTATCCCAAACAACTTCCAAAAATTCCACCAAAATTCCTGAATACTCAAATCATGTCCCAAAACAATCTATATCAATTCCAGAATGTAAACAGCTTGTTCAGTATTCTTTTCGGCCCAAATTCGGCTATAAAAATTCGCACAAACACATATGTACAAAACACCTTTAGACTTCTCCAAATGATCTCAAAATTCATATGTCATCAAAATAAATAATATCTGAGTTCCCAGAAAAATTTCATAATTTTTGAAGTATTTTAGCTATTTTTCCCAAATAAACATCCCAATTCGGTAATAAATTCGCCAAATATTCTCGGATGGTCGAAAAATTACCAAATTTGAACAAGGACTTATTGTCATAGTCCCTGATGTCCCTGCAAAATTTCAAGTCCTAAAAATATGCACATCACAACCTTAACCTAAATAGCCCGTAAGCGAGTGTTTCGGTATTACCTTAGCGGGTTTGGCTCGTTTCTGACTTTTTAAACAAGTTTTCAGGTTCTTGTGCTTCTAAGAAAGCTAGGTACAAGTCCTATATCACAAACCAAGCAGGTTTCATCAATAAAACAGCCCTTTAACTTAGGGTTTCGGCTAGTGCACAAAAACGAACTTTTGAACCGTAAAAATGTCGTTTCAACCCTTTAATCCGTGTTTATGGCCAAAAAAACTATCAAACCAGGTTCCTCACCATGTGTATGATCAAAAAATGTTAATGGACCATTTTTAGGGTTTTTACATGTTTAGGAATGATTTTTGGCAATCAAGCTATGTTTATATGGTATTAATCGAGTTTAAACGAGTTAAACTTAGCCAAACAATGAAGCTTTTTACCTTGTTCTTGCTGGGTTTTGAGAGGACCAGGTTGTTCTACAGATTTCTCCACAAGAAAATGGCTTCAAAACTATCTTGGACTTGTTTAAATATGAAAAGGGTTTAAGGGGGGAAAAGTCTTCTTTGGCGGGTTGGGCTTGTTGGGTCCCCTTTTGGGCCCATTTGGCCCACTTTTCTCGATTTACGTGCCCGAACGTGAAATGCCAAGTCTAAATTTATTTCGGGTTTGGTTTTTGGCGCGAAAAATATAACGGGTACGACAAACAGTGCGAAAACGAGTGTTTTCGGCTGTTTTTGTGTAAATTTAAAAAAACATACCATACGTTTGTAAAAATTGAAAATATTTTCACGGATCGCTTAAAACATTTCAAGTAAGTGTTTGGTAAGTCTTTTTTGGCTTAACGGATGATACAATGCTTGGTTTGTAACTATCTTTCGCGTTTAAGTCCATAGCGGGTAGTTAAACGAGCATGTTTTCGTTTAACTTGTTTGCTATCGAACTAAAGCCATATTACTAATATTTTAGCTTGCATAGATCGTATATCACTTATAGATGGTACCCTGGGATATCCGGACCATAACCAGACCCGTTTGGTTATTCATTTGTTCGTTACGCAATAAGCGGTTAAACGCTTATTCGAGTTTGTAAGTACTAAGGTGTACTCGGTTTTGCCACGGATGTCATAGTGGACTTAACAACTGATTACTTAACAATTATAACTTGTTCTAGAATAGAATTATATACATCAATGGATTATTGATCATGTATCGATCAATTTGTAATAGGTTTTGGTGTTAATGATTCCACATTGAGCATTATCAGAATTCAAATTTGCATGTTTGACTTTCTGGGTTCTTAAATTTTTACTTTGACCTTTTCCATATTGACCCATTCTCTGTGTTTTTGTTTTCATTCGTACAACTTTTTAAGAACGAATTCCATTTATTAGGTCTTTTAGCGAATAGGCCACATTTGTAAGTTTTACTAGCGAATGAGACCAATACTCTATAATTAATAGCGAATGTGACCAGAATATGAGGATTTTTAGTGAATGATCCTTTCACTAATTCATTTTGTGTTAATTTATGTTATAATAATATATAACATATGCAAGGCTTCACACAAGTGGGCTTGGGTCAGGCCTTAACTTGGTTCTTCGAAAATTAATCATAAAGCTCCTTTAAGTCTTGAGAAGCCCCGTTCTTTTTCTCTTTAGTAACCGCAATCTACGAACGGTATATACTTTGTAAGATTATGTTAAAACAAGTTAAGAAACGTTAAGTATTAGATATAAAAGCAACAATTAGAATGAAAAATGGTGCTGAGAATACGTGTGTTTTACAACACATCAAGATTCGTTAATTTCTTAACGAATAAGCCCATTTGTTGTCTCGGAGTACGTGCCAAGGATGTATGGAATATAAATATAGGGTCGAAACACATGAAACTCATTCGTTATTCACTATTACTCCTCGTGTTTCCCACTCTCTAAGAGAAACCCATTCAATTTTTTTTAAAACCATATCAGTCATATCAATTCATGATCTTCATTTTCAATCGTCATCGTTAGGAATAGTCTGAGTACTATAATGCTTAAGTTGATGTTCTAAACTAGTTTGAATGGGTTTTATCGTTTTTAACTCTGTGGATATAACAACTGATTACTTAACAATTATAACTTGTTCTAGAATTGAATTACATACATCAATGGATTATTGATCATGTATCGATCAATTTGTAATAGGTTTTGGTGTTAATGATAAAACATTGAGCATTATCAGAATTCAAATTTGCATGTTTGACTTTCTTGGTTCTTAAATTTTTACTTTGACCTTTTCCTTAGTTGACCCATTCTCTGCGTTTTTGTGTTCATTCGTTCATCTTCTTATGAACGAATTCCATTCATTAGTTCTTTTATCGAATAGGCCTCATTTGTTAGTTTTACTAGCGAATGAGACCAATACTCTATAATTAATAGCGAATGTGACTAGATTATGAGGATTTTTAGCGAATGATCCTTTCGCTAATTCATTTTGTGTTTATTTGTGTAATAATAATATATAACATATGCAAGGCTTCACACAAGTGGGCTTGGGTCGGGCCTTAACTTGGTTCTTCGAAAAATTAATCATAAAGCTCCTTTAAGTCTTGAGAAGCCCCGTTCTTTTTCTTTTTAGTACCAGCAATCTACGAACAGTATATAACTTTGTAAGATTATGTCAAAACAAGTGAAGAAACATTAACTATTAGATATAAAAGCAACAATTAGAATGAAAAATGGTGCTGAGAATACGTGTGTTTTACAACACATCAAGATTCGTTAATTTCTTAACGAATAAGCCCATTTGTTGTCTTGGAGTACGTGCCAAGGACGTATGGAGTATAAATATAGGGTCGAAACACATGAAACTCATTTGTTCTTCACTATAACTCCTCATTTTTCCCACTGTCTAAGAGAAACCCATTCAATTTTTTTTAAAACCATATTAGTCAAATCAATTCCTGATGTTCATCTTCAATCGTCATCGTTAGGAATAGTCTGAGTACTATAATGCTTAAGTTGATGTTCTGAACTGGTTTGAATGGGTTTTATCATTTTTAACTCTGTGGACTTAACAACTGATTACTTAACAATTATAACTTGTTCTAGAATAGAATTACATACATCAATGGATTATTGATCATGTATCGATCAATTTGTAATAGGTTTTGGTGTTAATGATTCAACATTGAGTATTATCAGAATTCAAATTTGCATGTTTGACTTTCTGGCTTCTTAAATTTTTATTTTGTCCTTTTCCTTAGTTGACCCATTCTCTGTGTTTTTGTGTTCATTCATTCAATTTCTTACGAACGAATTCCATTCATTAGTTATTTTATCTAATAGGCCACATTTGTAAGTTTTACTAGCGAATGAGACCAATACTCTATAATTAATAGCGAATGTGACCAGAATATGAGGATTTTTAGTGAATGATCCTTTCGCTAATTCATTTTGTGTTAATTTGTGTTATAATAATATATAACATATGCAAGGCTTCACACAAGTGGACTTGGGTCGGGCCTTAACTTGGTTCTTCGAAAATTAATCATAAAGCTCCTTTAAGTCTTGAGAAGCCCCGTTCTTTTTCTCTTTAGTACCCGCAATCTACGAACGGTATATACTTTGTAAGATTATGTTAAAACAAGTTAAGAAACGTTAAGTATTAGATATAAAAGCAACAATTAGAATGAAAAATGGTGCTGAGAATACGTGTGTTTTACAACACATCAAGATTCGTTAATTTCTTAACGAATAAGCCCATTTGTTGTCTTGGAGTACGTGCCAAGTATGTATGGAGTATAAATATAGGGTCGAAACACATGAAACTCATTCGTTATTCACTATTACTCCTCGTGTTTCCCACTCTCTAAGAGAAACCCATTCAATTTTTTTTAAAACCATATCAGTCATATCAATTCATGATCTTCATCTTCAATCGTCATCGTTAGGAATAGTCTGAGTACTATAATGCTTAAGTTGATGTTCTGAACTAGTTTGAATGGGTTTTATCGTTTTTAACTCTGTGGACATAACAACTGATTACTTAACAATTATAACTTGTTCTAGAATAGAATTACATACATCAATGGATTATTGATCATGTATCGATCAATTTGTAATAGGTTTTGGTGTTAATGATTCAACATTGAGCATTATCAGAATTCAAATTTGCATGTTTGACTTTCTGGCTTCTTAAATTTTTACTTTGACCTTTTCCTTAGTTGACCCATTCTCTGCGTTTTTGTGTTCATTCGTTCATCTTCTTATGAACGAATTCCATTCATTAGTTCTTTTATCGAATAGGCCTCATTTGTTAGTTTTACTAGCGAATGAGACCAATACTCTATAATTAATAGCGAATGTGACTAGATTATGAGGATTTTTAGCGAATGATCCTTTCGCTAATTCATTTTGTGTTTATTTGTGTAATAATAATATATAACATATGCAAAGCTTCACACAAGTGGGCTTGGGTCGGGCTTTAACTTGGTTCTTCGAAAATTAATCATAAAGCTCCTTTAAGTCTTTAGAAGCCCCGTTCTTTTTCTCTTTAATACCCGCAATCTACGAACAGTATAAAACTTTGTAAGATCATGTCAAAACAAGTTAAGAAACATTATATATTAGATATAAAAGCAACAATTAGAATGAAAAATGGTGCTGAGAATACGTGTGTTTTACTGTTGGACTCGGTCTGCCCAAGAGACATATTAAATTGATGTGGCTAGTACGTTATGAACCAAGTCGGGTCATACCCAATAACAAGCTAGACTAACACCGATAATATTCGTTCATATATGATGTGATCATAACAAATGAATATTAACACTTGAGTTATTTGGAAAGGGGTTTCTAAATAAAATGTACTTGTGTAATAAACAAATCATATGGATGATTTATGTTTTATGAAAGAACATTACATAGTGTTATTTAAGTTGGTTAAATAAGTGGTATCCCATATGCATCTGCTATAGGATCAATCATGTATGCCATGATTTGCACTAGACCGGATGTGTCATGCGCCTTGAGCATGACAAGTCGATACCAACAAAATCCAAGAACTAGCCATTGGATGGCTGTTAAGAGCATATTGAAATACCTTAGAAGGACTAAGGATGTGTTTCTAATATATGTCTCTGGTGAGGAGGTACTCGTTGTAAAGGGTTACACTGATGCGAGTTTCCAAACTGATCGAGATGATTCTCGATCACAATCGGGATACGTTTTCGTTCTCAATGGTGGTGCTATCTCATGGAAGAGTGCAAAACAAGACGTGGTAGCTTTATCCACCACTGAATCTGAATACATCGCCGCCTCCTTGGCAGCTCAAGAAGCTGTAAGGATTAGAAAGTTCATTGCCGATCTAGGAGTGGTTCATACCATTCAGGACCCTCTAGAGATCTTTTGTGACAACGAGGGTGCGATTGCTCAAATCAAGGAACCACGCGCACATCAAAAGACTAGGCACATTGAGCGGAGATTCAACTACATAAGGGATGAAGTTGAAAAGGGAAAGATATGTATTCGCAAAGTTCACACTGATCAAAACATTGCGGACCCACTCACGAAATTCCTTGAAAGGCCGAAGCATGAGAGTCATACTTGCGCCTTAGGACTTCGATATTCTAGTGATTGGATTTGATCAAAATTTGTATTTGGATATTGGAACAATTTTATTTTAACTCAATCACATGTTTTTGGTTATGGTCATGTTCTTGAGTTATGTTCCATTTTAGTATGTTTAAATCCGTGAATAATTTGAATTATTCTAAACGTCCGTAGTCGTTCATATTTGTGGGAACAAATGTGAAAGTAAGACTATTATGAACTTGGATTGGTAGATATTCATGAGGTATGAATATAGCAAAGGGTTGCTGCCAAGGTTCATAGATATTTATGGGATAAATATTGGACTGACCCGCTCTCAATTTTACTACATGGAATCCTTGGGATTTGTGATCGTAAGTAAATTTGAGTAAAGGCGAACTTTATAGTATCCTCCGACCTGAGATACACATTGGGTCTTGATATTCATCGACTATTATGCTTTGACTTAGTTCTTCGCTGCTCTGAAATATGTCAGTACATAAGGCTAAGCTCAAGTATAGTACAAGGTGATAGTGAGAGACGTATGTAGTCAATATGGGATTTGTCCCTCTTATTCGTTGAGAGTTAAATGTCTAAGGCCTGGCAAGTTAAATCAACAGAGAATGATCACTCTGTGTCTTTGGATTTAACATGACATTTGTCGCAAAAGGATAAATGATAGTTTCACCTAAATCATTTTCAAGTATGGGACTTGAAAGGGATGATGTTATTGAATGGCACTTCGTCATACGTATTAGGGGTAGTAAACCGTAGTTAGGCGGTATTTGCTACTTGCATCAATCTTCTATGTATCTTGTGCAAGTGGGAGATTGTTGGACTCGGTCTGTCCAAGAGACATATTAAATTGATGTGGCTAGTACGTTATGATCCAAGTCGGGTCATACCCAATAACAAGCTAGACAAACATCGATAATATTCGTTCATATATGATGTGATCATAACAAATGAATATTAACACTTGAGTTATTTGGAAAGGGGTTTTTAAATAAAATGTACTTGTGTAATAAACAAATCATATGGATGATTTATATTTTATGAAAGAACATTACATTGTGTTATTTAAGTTGGTTAAATAACAATATGTGAATAATAATAACCAAGCATGTCTCTTAACATATAATAGGTTTTATAAGTTATAAGTTATAAACTTATAAAAGTATATATGTATGGATATATATATATATATGTTTAAAGTTTTATAAAAGAAAAAGATAATAACTCTTTCAAATGTAATATTATTATATGTTTGAGTGGAGACATGCAAGGTGAGTGACATGCAATGGTTATTATTGGTGGAGAGAAAGATGCCTTTAAATAAAACCAAGTCTTTCTCTTTCATTCTTTCATAACACACATAATTTCCAAGTAAACTTTTCTCTCTTCCTCTCTTGGGTATTTTCATCCAACATAAGAAAAGAAGAAGAAAATTTCAAGTGCAAATCCTAGCTAGAAGTGGTGTGTTGTTGAAGCTTGGGGTATGCTAGCTTGACGAGCTTCCATATTTAAGTTCTTACCTTTCAATCATCATCTCTTTCACCCGGTTTTGTCATATTGAAAGGTAGTAGTAACATGCATGGACTTATAGTGACATGCATGTATTTTATAGTGTGTAATTCGTATTTGGATCCGGGTTTGGGTTTTGCATGTTTAAAATTGGTTTTATACATATCATATTAACAAGATTTAAAATTTTTATATCCGCTGCATTTTTGGTAAAATACGGATTTTATCACTTTGATAATCTTGTTAAAACCCAACATTTACAACACATCAAGATTCGTTAATTTCTTAACGAATAAGCCCATTCGTTGTCTTGGAGTACATGCCAAGGATGTATGGAGTATAAATATAGGGTCAAAACACATGAAACTCATTCGTTCTTCACTATTACTCCTCGTTTTTCCCACTCTCTAAGAGAAACCCATTCAATTTTTTTTAAAACCATATCAGTCAAATCAATTCCTGATGTTCATCTTCAATCGTCATCGTTAGAATAGTCTGAGTACTATAATACTTAAGTTGATGTTCTGAACTAGTTTAAATGGGTTTTATCATTTTTATCTCTGTGGGCTTAACAACTGATTACTTAACAATTATAACTTGTTCTAGAATAGAATTACATACATCAATGGATTATTGATCATGTATCGATCAATTTGTAATAGGTTTTGGTGTTAATGATTCAACATTGAGCATTATCAGAATTCAAATTTGCATGTTTGACTTTCTGGGTTCTTAAATTTTTACTTTGACCTTTTCCTTAGTTGACCCATTCTCTGTGTTTTTGTGTTCATTCGTTCAACTTCTTACGAACGAATTCCATTCATTAGTTCTTTTATCGAATAGGCCTCATTTGTTAGTTTTACTAGCAAATGAGACCAATACTCTATAATTAATACATAATGTGACCAGATTATGAGTATTTTAAGCGAATGATCCTTTCGCTAATTCATTTTGTGTTAATTTGTGTAAGGCCCCGGTACCGGTAACCCTACTTTCGTGTTGGATTTACTCATAAACACAGTTCTAAATATCAGAGTTAATTAAAACATTTATGCGGAATATAAAACTTTCATTAAACATTACATAATTCATAACTTGTCTCAAAACATTCATTGTCTTTCACATTAAAGCATTAAAGTTAACACATCACAATCTTCAGATGCCAGATTCTTGTTCAGTGCCATGTGTCTCCTCAAGCGAGCTGCCTCATCCTACTCACCTGCGTGCATACTAAAAGTCAGCTACGCTGAGTGAGTTCTAGATAATCACGTAATCATACCATTTACATAACGTTATATTCATACTTTCATATTTTCATACTTCCTTACTTTCTTACTTTCATTCATACTTTCATACTTTCTTACTTTCTTACTTTCATATCTTACGTTATAAAGAGCACTACGCCCTACATTCCTCGAGTATTGTTAGGGCTCGGTACCCTCCTTCCTCGAGTATTATTAGGGCTCGGTACCCTCCTTCCTCGAGTATTATTAGGGCTCGGTACCCTCCTTCCTCGAGTATTATTAGGGCTCGGTACCCTCCTTCCTCGAGTATTATTAGGGCTCGGTACCCTTTTCATAACCATACAACCATACATTATCATTTCTTTCTTTTATTATCCTTATCACATTCATACACATAAGCATACATATCATACTTACCTTAACTTAGCATTACAACCTGACAGTACGTGCAATATCCGAAGATCGTTCACGTACCATCAAGCAATCATTCACACATATCACATCATTCACATAAGGCATACACTTATCTCTCAGGATAAGCGTATTAACAAACATATTGAGTATGCACACAGCCCCGAAAACATGACACATAAATGGGGCTAGAAACTCACCTGGATCCTGTTACGCTCGCCGCTGATCGTAATTCCTTTCTTTAACTGGGCTCGGCTAACTGTATAATATTTACACATATCAATTAACTACTGCTACTCGTTTGTATTTCTATCTATATATATGACCCACAACGAACGGGGGTCCGGGGGCAGCGCCCCTGGCAGCGGGGTTCTAGGGGCGGCAGCCCCTAGCGGGGTCCAAGGGGCAGAGCCCCTGGCTGGGGTTAAGCTGCCAGGTCAGCTTGGAAAAATTTTATTTTCGATAACTGCCTTAACACATTTTCCATTAGGTTTTTAATTTATTTTATAAACGAACTTCGCTTCAGGCGAAGTTAAACCTTAGGCGAACTTGGAAACAGCTTGGTTCTGGCTTGATTCGATCGAATAGGAACACGTTCGATCGAATAGGCACACGTTCGATCGAATAGACACACGTTCGATCGAATAGACACACGTTCGATCGAATAGACACACGTTCGATCGAATAGACACACGTTCGATCGAATAGACACGCGTTCGATCGAATAGGCACACGTTCGATCGAATACAAAACTCATTCGATCGAATGAGTTGGAGACCATTCGGTTGCTTCCCTATTCGATCGACTGGACTTGTTCGATCTACACATTCGATCGAATGGACTGATTCGATCGACTGGTTCGATCGAATGAGTCTGATTCGACTCCTTCAAGCTGGCGACGGAGAAACTCACGGGTTTTCCAGATTTTCCAGATTTTTGACCCAAAAACGAAGTTTTTGACATGGAAATGTTCGGGATTGAAAGGGCTATCGATTCCTAGTACTTTTAAACACAAAAGCTTGCATTTTGACACCAAAACAAGGCGGTTTTTGACCCGAAAACTCAAGTTACGTTTTTGCTCGATTTGAGGCCGAAATGGTTATGAAAACGGATGATTTTCGAGAGGGACTTACCAAAAACGACTAGGAACAAGATTGTGAACTCGGATCGGCGATTTGAGAACTTTCTCTCTCTAGTTTCTCTCTCTAGAATTGAGAGTGTTTGGGTGGGTGTAAGTGAAGGAAGATGGTGAAAATGGTGGATGTGTCAAGAAATTTCGTTTATATACTACGGGTTTGGTTAGGCTCGGGTTGGCTTCCTACGGGTCGAGACAGGCCGAGTTCATAAAATAACTAAGCCCAAGACCCGTTCCTTACTCGACATTAAATAACTAAAACGTGAAATTACTAAACATAACTTTCTTTTATTTATCAATATAAAAAATTTAGGATGTTACAAGTCTTCCTCCCTTAAAGAGGTTTCGTCCCCGAAACTTAACTATTACATAAACAAACTAGGGTAAAACTTGCGCATCTCATCCTCGACTTCCCAAGTAGCATCCGATCCCTTGCGGTGTTTCCATATCACTTTGACCAAGGGTATAATCTTGTGACGAAGCTGCTTCTCCTTGCGATCAACGATCTTTATCGGTTGCTCGATGTAGTTCAATTGCTCATCAACCTCGATGTCCATTAAGGGCACGTGAGACGTGTCATCAGCTAGACACTTCCTCAGATGAGAAACATGGAAGGTTGAATGAATTCCTTCTAACTCATCGGGTAAATCCAGTTTGTAAGCTACTTCACCCACACGCTTTACAATCTTGAACGGTCCGATGTACCTCGGACTCAACTTTCCTCTTTTCCTAAAACGGATAATCCCCTTCCAAGGCGAGACCTTAAGCATCACATAGTCGCCAACGTTAAACTCAATTGGTCGTCGCCGCTTATCTGCATAAGACTTTTGTCTGTCTTGAGCGGCTTTCATTCTTGCTTTGATCTGATCGAACTTTGAAGACGTTTCCTGAACCACTTCTATACTTCCCATTTCCTTCTGACCAATCTCACCCCAACACACCGGGGTTCTACATCGTCTACCGTACAGCATCTCAAACGGTGGCATACCAATACTCGAATGGTAACTGTTGTTATAGGAGAACTCTGCCAGATGCAGATGATCATCCCAACTTCCACCAAAGTCTAAAACGCAAGCACGTAGCATATCCTCAAGGGTTTGGATCGTCCTTTCAGACTGTCCATCGGTTTGAGGATGATACGCCGTACTGATGTTCAACCTCGTCCCCATAGCTTCATGAAATTTCTTCCAGAACCTCGAAGTAAACCGTGTATCCCTATCAGACACGATCGATAACGGTACTCCATGCTTGGTTACAATTTCTTTAATGAACAAGCTTGCTAACGTTTCTGACGAGATGGCCTCTCGTATGGGCAGAAAGTGAGCACTCTTGGTCAAACGGTCCACAATCACCCAGATGGTATCATGTTGCTTAGCTGTACGAGGTAGCTTAGTTACGAAATCCATGGTGATGTGTTCCCATTTCCACTCAGGTATCTCTAGCGGTTGCATCTTCCCATAAGGCTTTTGGTGTTCGGCTTTGACTTGTAAGCAAGTTAAGCACTTACCAACATAATCCACTACATCGTTCTTCATTCCTGGCCACCAGTAATCTCTTTTCAGGTCTTGGTACATCTTTGTAGTTCCTGGATGGATTGAGTACCTTGACTTATGAGCTTCATCTAAGATTCGACTTCTAAGATCACCATGGCGTGGGATCCACATACGGTCGAACCTTGTCTTAACTCCATGAGTGTTTTCCATCAACTCATCTTGCTGACCATAAATCCTTTCTTTCTTTACTAACCCTTCGTCTACTAACACTTCTGACTGCACTTTGATGATTTCTTCAAAAAGACTTGAGTTCATGATCAACTTGTATGACTTCACTGTTGCAAGGACTTCCTCATTCTTACGGCTTAACGCATCAGCGACCACGTTAGCTTTACCGGGGTAATACTTAATCTCACAGTCGTAATCCTTTATCAATTCTAACCATCTTCTCTGCCTCATGTTCAATTCTTTCTGCTCGAAGAAGTACTTTAAACTCTTATGATCGGTATAGATAGTACACTTAGTACCGTACAGATAATGCCTCCATATCTTAAGAGCATGCACTACAGCTGCTAACTCCAGATCATGCGTCGGATAAGTACTTTCATGGACCTTCAACTGTCTAGACGCGTAAGCTATCACCTTCCCTCGTTGCATCAACACACAACCTAACCCTTGATGCGAGGCATCAGCGCAAACAACAAAATCCTCATCACCATCGGGTAAAGTAAGGATTGGAGCTTGCGTGAGTCTCTTCTTCAATTCTTCAAAGGCTTCTTCTTGAAATTTCCCCCAGCTGAATACTATTGACTTTCGGGTCATACCGGTCAGCGGTGCGGCTATCTTGGAGAAACCTTCGATGAATCTCCTATAGTAGCCAGCTAACCCTAGGAAGCTTCGTATATCGGTCGGATTTTGCGGAGTCTTCCAATTCGTTATTGCTTCAATCTTAGCTGGGTCCACGGTAATCCCCTCCGGATTAACCACATGACCTAAAAATTGCACTTTTCTTAACCAGAACGCGCACTTCGAAAACTTGGCGTACAACCTCTCTTTCTTCAGTGTCTCCAATACCTCTCTCAGATGCTCAGCATGGTCAGACTCATTCTTTGAATAAATCAGTATATCGTCAATGAATACGATAACCGACTTATCCAACATCGGCCGACACACCCTATTCATCATGTCCATAAATGCTGCAGGAGCATTGGTTAGACCGAATGACATTACGAGGAACTCGTAGTGTCCATACCGCGTTCGGAACGCTGTCTTAGGGATGTCTGCCTCCTTCACCTTTAGCTGATGGTAGCCTGATCTGAGATCTATTCGTGAGAACCAACTTGAACCTTGCAGTTGGTCAAACAGATCATCAATCCTTGGCAAAGGATATCTATTCTTTACCGTAAGCTTATTCAACTCACGATAGTCTATGCACATTCTCATACTTCCATCCTTCTTTTTCACGAACAATACTGGCGCGCCCCACGGGGAAACACTCGGTCTGATAAAACCCTTGTCGAGGAGTTCTTGCAGTTGGGACATCAATTCCTTCATCTCGGACGGTGCTAGACGGTAAGGCGCTTTCGCGACGGGCTGGGCTCCTGGTACTAGATCTATCTGAAATTCTATCTCTCGCTCAGGTGGCAACCCCGGAAGATCCTCAGGGAATACTTCTGGGTAGTCGCGCACAATAGGAACATTCTTCATTTCTTTCGTCTCGGCCGTAGCGTTGACAACATACGCCAGGTAAGCACCACACCCTCGCCTTAGCAAACCCTCAGCCTTTATCATCGAAATGACATTAAGCCCAGAACTTTCCTTATCACCATAAACCGTTACCGCGCTACCATCCGATGACTTTAACCTTATAGTCCTACTCCTACATACTATCTGAGCCTCAAACTCAGACAACCAATCCATACCCAAAACCACATCGAACCCTCCCAAGGTCATAACGTACAAGGTGATCGGGAACTCATGTCCTTCCAATTCTATCTTACAGTTCTTAATCATCTTCGTTATTTTAACCGAAGTGTCACTAGCGGTCTCTACTACAAAAGTTTCGGACACTCGGCAGTCTTTCATTTTAGCGAGTTTACTAAATGTCGTAGCTACAAAACTTCTATTCGCACCAGAATCAAATAATACTAAAGCAGAAATGCCGTTTACTAGGAACGTACCCGTCACAACATCAGGAATCTGCTTGGCTTGTTCTTGGGTCAGCATGTAGGCTCTAGTTCTTGGCTTAGCTTGATCGGCATCCTTCTTTCTACTACCTCCCGCTTCGCTTTCGGTACACTCCCTAGCAAAATGACCCGTCTTACCACACTTGTAGCATGCAGGCTTAGAACTGCACTCATGAGCATAATGACCTGCCTTCCCACACTTGTAGCAAACATTCGACCCAAACTTACATTCTCCGGCATGTATCTTTCCACACTTATGACATGTATCCGAACCCTTTCCCCACCTACACTCACCACTGTGCGCCTTGCCACAAGTCTTGCACGACCTGTTCTCCCAAACTCTCGGCTGTTTGTTCTTAGGGTTCCACATCTGGGTACCGGGTCGTTTAGCAGGAGCGACCCATTTCTTCTCTTTCTTCTCATCTCCCACCACCACATCATCCGCAACCAAGTCTGCATAAACCATTTCTGCGAGTTCGACCGCAGAATCGAAAGTAGTAGGTTTACTTGTTCTGACTAACATGCGAACTCTCTGCGGTAATCCCCTCACATAACACTTGATCCTTTTTGCCTCAGTGTTGACCATATCGGTGTTGGAATTTCGTATGCCCGAGACACTTATTTAGATTAATGTGGCTAACTGTGCTTGATCCAAGTCGGGTCATACCCAATAACGAGCTAGATAGACACCGGATTGTATTTGTTTAAGATATGATCTTTAAACGAATACCGAACACAAAGTTTAGGAAATCGGTTTTTCTGAAAAATTGCACTTGAAAGATTAAAATAAATAATTTGGATTATTTATTTATTTAATTATTTAATTGGTTAAATAATTAAGAAAAGATTATAAAATAGTTTTATAATAGTGTAGGCTAGTTTTATATATATATATATATATATAAATGAAACAAAAAAAAAAAAAAAAAAAACAAGAGAGAGTGTGGCCGGTTGGGTGGGACCCACCACCACCCCAACAAACCAATATTGTGTTGTGACTCTTGGACATTTTTTTTGATATAAACACCCACTAGCTACACATGCAAACTTGTCTTGTCTTTCAAATTGAAGTGCAATAAAAAAACTCTCCTCTCTCCCTCTCCCTAAGGTTCGGCCGAAACAAGGAAAGGAAGGAGGGCTCGGGTGGTCGGTTTCTCGTGTTCTCGTCCTAACACTCGTCCGGTGTTGCTCGTGGGTATCACCTCTTGAGGCATCCTACTCTTGGAGGCTAGCCCATCTTCCTCTTCATATCATCCTACTCTTTTGAGGTAAAAGAGTTATTATATTTTACATATTGTTAGCCTATTGTTCTTGTAGATTGATCCTATTTCGGGTTTTAGCCTTGTTACATATTGGTATGTTTTATAAAATTAACAATAGGTTGTAAATATTATCATGCTTCCGTTGCTAGATTAGTGAAAATGTTTCAACTAATACTCTAAAATAGATGCTAAAACCCAATAATTGGCATCAAGAGCCGGTTACAAGGACATAGGTTTACTTTTAGTTTTTCCCCTTTGGTTTTATAAAATTAACATGCATGAGATTTTATAAAACCCAAGATCTTAACATATGGATGTTAAAGTTCAAAAAAAAAAAAAAAAAAAAAAATTTTTTTTTTGGCCAAATGGGCCGAAACCCATTTGGGCCGTGAGGTTAAAATGGGCCGAAGCCCTTTGGGCCGGCGTTTTTTTTTTTTTTTTTTTTAATTGGGCCGAAGCCCAATAACTTTTGTTGGGCCGAAGCCCAATAACAACCGTGAGGGGTTTTTTTTTTAGTCTTTAAATATATATTTGGATATGTATTTATTTGTAAGTTAGTCCCCAAACCGAGCCTAGACCGATGTGGATGTTGTGATTGTGTGTTGTGATTTATCTATATTATTACTCATTTGGAATGTAATAGTAATTATGGCTTGTATTTATTTTTACAAATGGTTGTAATAGTAAATAGGTTGTTTGTAATTTTCTTTATTTTAGACCAAATGTATTAGGATATATTTGTTGTAAATTGAAGAATTACAAGATTTTGGTGGATTGGGCCTATTGGGCTTATTTGGGTTAATTGGGCCTCACAAGCCGATTTGGGATTCAAAGCCCATTAAAGCCCAAATTTACCTTTTAGGCCCAAGGAAGCTTATGGAAGTCCAAGGCCCACTAAAAAGCCCAAGTTGAAATCACAACAAATTAAAGAGGAGACACTTGTAGCATTGGATGCAAGATCAAGTGGGAGCATATCACTCATCCTTGTGTCATGTTATGTCCCTTAGGATAAGACTAGGACACACACTTGTTTCGGCCAACAAGTGTGGTCCGCTTAGAGGCTCGTGTTTATGGTTGACCTTATGGTGTTTGTATGCTTGTTTGATTGTGTTTGAATAGGATATCAATCCGTCACATAGATCTTATAAAACAAACATATAAAATGGGTTCTAATAATTATTGGTAATTGACGTGACACGTAGTATTTATAAAATAATTAAATAGCCGTCTCACGCCTATAATAAAAATGGTTTTATTATAATTAGAACCGGTGAAAATCGTTTTCATTTAACCATGTTACTAAATGCATGTTAGAACATGGTAAATAAGTTTCCTAAATCTAGAATATTGGAAAACTTAAAATCCCTTTTTCTTAATTACCAAGGAAACAAGTCTAAACACCATCCTTTTGTATAACACTTAACGTATTAGGGAACTTTAAATGGGATAAAGGTCACCTAACCATTTCAAGCAAACTAATATACTTAGGGTAATATTAACATATTTGTGGGATAAAGGTCACCTAACCACTTGTATGTTAATCTTACATGTTTATGCAAGTAGGACGACTTGAATTGGAAACCATGTGATAAAGGTCACCTAAGCATGGGATCCAATGGTGTTGATGGGATAAACATGCCAACACGAAATAAGGATTTCGAATGGTCCCATACCTCTAGAAGTTGCAAAGGGTTGCAATTGTCAAGGTTGACTACCTTGTTAAATCAAATGACGGGATAAAGGTCACCTAACCGAAATTTGATTTATCGTTGGATTCTAGAATTTAATTATTATTTAAAATGTGGTATAAAAGGGTATTAATAATTAAAATTGTTTATAATACTAAAATAGAACTTTGTTAAATTTTGTAGATGGCCGCTAACAATGCAAACACCTCTACCCATAACACCCGTAACCTATCCTTAAGAACCATCCTTGAAAAGGATCGTCTAAACCATAATAACTTTATGGATTGGTATCGCAACTTGAGAATAGTTCTCAAGCAAGAAGAGATATCATATGTCTTAGACGATCCCATTCCCGACGAGCCTAACGTGGAAGATGAGGAGGCTTATAACGATTGGGTCACGTACACCAAAGATTCGGTACAAGCCTCTTGCCTCATGTTAGCAACTATGATTCCCGAAATCCAAAAGGATTTCGAGCATCATGGGGCATACGACATGATAACTCAATTGAAGGAAATGTTCCTTCAACAAGCTAGAGCGGAACGTTTCGAAACGGTTCGAGCGTTTCATGCATGTCGTATGGAGGAAACCCAAAGCGTCTCATCTTATGTCCTAAAGATGAAAAGCTACATTGAAAAGCTTAATAGGTTGAATTGTCCCGTGTCTAATGAGTTGGCTACGGATTTGATCCTCAACTCATTAACCAAAAGGTTTGAAACTTTTGTCATGAATTATAACATGAATGGATGGGACAAAAGCATTGGTGAGCTTCACGCAATGCTAAGAACGGCCGAAGCGGGAATGGGTAAAAGGGTTTTACCCGTTCTAACAATCAATGAAGGCAAAAGGGGACATAACTTCAACCCCAAAGCAAGTGTTGCTAAGGGCAAGGGCCACGTCCAAGGAAAGGGAAAGAGGAAAGCCATCACGCCCTACAAACCGAAGGAAAAGAAGCAAAAGGTTGCGACGCAAGATCCATGCTTTGAGTGTGGAGAGATAGGTCATTGGAAAAGGAATTGTCCGACCTATCTCAAAGCGTTAAAAGATAAGAGGGATGCGGAGCAAACCTCAGGTATTATCTTTACTATATATGTTGAACTAAATGTTATTTCTTCAAATACATGGGTACTTGATACCGGATGTGGAACTCACATTTGCAATTTGTTGCAGGGGTTCAAAAGAAGTAAGCAACTCAACAAAGGGGACATTAGTCTCTTTATGGGCAATGGAGCAAGAGTTGAAGTCCAAGCTCAAGGAGACTACATGTTAAAGCTTCCAAGTGGTTTGGAAGTAATTTTGAAAAATGTTTTGTATGCTCCTAAGTTAAGGAGAAACATTATTTCCGTGTCCCTTTTAAAACAATGTGGCTTTGATCTTAAGTTTATTGATTATGATATTCATGTTTTGATGAATGGCATATTTTACTTTAAAGCTATACCCATGAATGGTATATATGAAATAGATCAAAGTGGTATGTCACATAGTAGTTCAATGTATAATGTCAACACCAAGAAACTCAAGAAGGACTTGGGTGATTCCTATCTTTGGCATTGTCGCCTTGGACATATAAGCAAGAATCGCATGCAAACTCTTCGCAAGAGTGGTATTCTAGAAACCAATGAGTTTGATTCATTTGATGTATGTGAATCTTGTTTACAAGGCAAAATGACAAAGCAACCCTTTAATAAAACTTTTGAAAGGTCAAAAGAATTATTAGGTATCATACATTCGGATGTATGTGGTCCTTTTAGACCAATGACTAGGAATGGTGAAAGATACTTCATTACCTTTATTGACGATTATAGTCGATATGGTTATGTGTACTTAATGAAACACAAAGATGAAGCTTTTGAAATGTTCAAAGACTTCAAAGCTGAAGTAGAAAGACAACTCAAAACAACAATCAAAGTACTTCGTAGTGATAGAGGAGGAGAATATCTAAGTGGTGTTTTTCAAGATCATCTTAAGAGTTGTGGAATTATTTCACAACTTACTCCACCTGGAACACCACAACATAATGGTGTGTCTGAAAGGAGAAATCGTACCCTATTAGATATGGTTCGATCAATGATGGCTAGAAGCACTTTACCTCTATCATTTTGGGGCTATGCTTTACTTTCCGCTGTTCGCATATTGAATATGGCTCCAACCAAGAAAGTGGAGAAGACACCTTTTGAAGTATGGCATGGAAAGGCTCCATCGCTATCATTCTTAAAAGTTTGGGGTTGTGAAGCTTATGTAAAGCAATACACCCCAAACAAATTAGAAGTCCGATCCACTAAGTGTATCTTTATAGGTTATCCTAAAGATGATTTAGGATATTACTTTTACGATCCTAGTGAGCAAAATGTTATTATTGCTCGAAAGGGTAAGTTCTTGGAAACTAAGTTCCTTGAGGAAGGAACTAATAGTAGAACAGTGAAATTTGATGAGGATCAAGAATCACAAGATGATACACAATTGGTTGATACTAGCACTCAACAAGAGGTTGTTGAAAGTGATCAAGTGGTTGATCAAAACACACAAAACGTTCGCAGATCTGGTAGAATTAGCAATCCACCTGAAAAATATGGATTTTTTGTAGAAGGTTGCTACGTGGTAGATTCGGATGAACCGACCACATACCGTGATGCAATGTCCAAGAATGATTGTGACAAATGGCTTGAAGCCATGAATGTTGAGATGCAATCCATGTATGACAACCGAGTTTGGGAATTGGTTGAACCACCACTCAACTCCAAAGCTGTTGGAAGTAAGTGGGTTTTCAAAAGGAAAACTGATATGCATGGAAACTTGGATACTTATAAAGCAAGACTTGTAGCTAAGGGTTTCACTCAAACTCAAGGGGTTGATTATGATGAAACTTTTTCGCCTGTGGCAATGCTTAAGTCTATTAGGATATTATTTGCCATAGCTGCACATTATGATTATGAAATCTGGCAAATGGATGTCAAGACCGCTTTCCTAAATGGATATCTTGAGGAAGATGTCTATATGGTTCAGCCTGAAGGTTTTGTCGATCCAAAACATCCTAATAAAGTATGCAAGTTAAAGAAATCAATCTATGGATTGAAACAAGCATCTAGAACTTGGAATCATCGTTTTGATGAAGAAATCAAAAGTTTTGGGTTCATCAAAAACGCTGATGAGGCTTGTGTGTATAAGAAAGCTAGTGGGAGTATAATTACCTTCTTAGTATTGTATGTCGATGACATTCTACTATTTGGAAATGACATTCCAACCATGGAAAGCGTTAAGGCTTGGCTTGGAAGTAGATTTTCCATCAAGGATCTTGGTGAAGCTGCCTATATTTTGGGAATAAAGATCTATAGGGATAGGTCAAGGCGCTTGATAGGTTTGAACCAAAGTACATACATTGATAAGATCTTGAAAAGGTTCAAGATGGAAAACTCCAAGAAAGGTTTTGTACCTATTCAAAGAGGGACCATATTGAGTTCAGCTCAATGTCCAAGCTCAAAGGGTGAGCAAGAGACGATGAAACAAATCCCATATGCTTCTGCTATAGGATCCATCATGTATGCGATGATATGTACTAGACCGGATGTGTCATGCGCTTTGAGCATGACAAGCAGATATCAACAGAATCCAGGAAACAGTCATTGGATGGCTGTTAAGAGCATATTGAAATACCTTAGGAGAACTAAGGATATGTTTCTGATATATGGATCTGGTGAGGAGGAACTCGCTATAAAAGGTTACACGGATGCGAGCTTCCAAACTGATCGAGATGATTCTCGATCACAGTCTGGGTATGTGTTCACTCTTAATGGAGGAGCTGTCTCTTGGAAGAGCTCAAAACAGGAAGTGGTAGCATTGTCCACTACAGAATCAGAATACATCGCCGCTTCATTGGCAGCTCAGGAAGCTGCATGGTTGAAGAAATTCATTACTGATCTAGGGGTGGTCTCTTCCATTCAAGACCCCCTAGAAATCTTTTGTGACAACGAGGGTGCGATTGCACAAATCAAGGAACCTCGTTCGCACCAAAAGACAAGGCACATAGAGCGGAGATTCAACTACATAAGGGATGAAGTTGAAAAAGGAAAGATATGTATTCGCAAAGTTGGAACTGATCAAAATCTTGCGGATCCATTCACGAAGCTCCTAGAAAGACCGAAACATGAGCGTCATGCGAGTGGCTTAGGACTCCGATATTCTAGTAATTGGATTTGATCTATTTTGTATTTACGTTTAAAAGACTTTTGTAATTTAACTCTTTTATATGATTATGGAATCTTGAGTTAAATTCTAATTTTGCATGTTTAATCCATGAATAAGTTATCTTATTCTAAAAGTCCGTAGTCGATCACATTTGTGGGAACAAATATGAAGCAAGACTATTATGAACTAGGATTGGTGGATATTCATAAGGAATGAATATGGAGCATAGGTTTGCTGCCAAGGTTCATAGATATTTGTGGGATACGAATATTGGACTGACCCGCTCTCAATATTACTACATGGAGTCAATGGACCTGATCATTAGTAATTTTGAGTAAAGGAGAATTTCATATTATCCTTAGACCTGAGATGTATACTGGGTCTTGATTTTCACCAAGTATTACACTTTGACTCTGCCCTTCGCTATTCGTAAAAGATGGTACATAAGGATGAACTCAGGTGGAGTATAAAGTGATAGTGAGAGGCGTATACAGTCAAGATGGAATTTGTTCCTCTTATGTGTTGAGAGTTTAGATGTCTAAGGCCTGATAAAGTTGAATTGTAAAGAGAATGATCGCCTATGTCTCTTAGATCCAACATGACATCTAGTAACAAAGGGATATAATGATTGATTCACCTAAATCATTTTCAAGTAGGGTACTTGGAGAGGATGATGTTATTGAATGACACTTCGTCAAACACATTAGGGGTGGTGGACCGAGTTAGGCGGGATTCACCACTAGCATTAATTATCTACGTATCTCGTTCAAGTGGGAGATTGTTGGAATTTCGTATGCCCGAGACACTTATTTAGATTAATGTGGCTAACTGTGCTTGATCCAAGTCGGGTCATACCCAATAACGAGCTAGATAGACACCGGATTGTATTTGTTTAAGATATGATCTTTAAACGAATACCGAACACAAAGTTTAGGAAATCGGTTTTTCTGAAAAATTGCACTTGAAAGATTAAAATAAATAATTTGGATTATTTATTTATTTAATTATTTAATTGGTTAAATAATTAAGAAAAGATTATAAAATAGTTTTATAATAGTGTAGGCTAGTTTTATATATATATATATATATATAAATGAAACAAAAAAAAAAAAAAAAAAAACAAGAGAGAGTGTGGCCGGTTGGGTGGGACCCACCACCACCCCAACAAACCAATATTGTGTTGTGACTCTTGGACATTTTTTTGATATAAACACCCACTAGCTACACATGCAAACTTGTCTTGTCTTTCAAATTGAAGTGCAATAAAAAAACTCTCCTCTCTCCCTCTCCCTAAGGTTCGGCCGAAACAAGGAAAGGAAGGAGGGCTCGGGTGGTCGGTTTCTCGTGTTCTCGTCCTAACACTCGTCCGGTGTTGCTCGTGGGTATCACCTCTTGAGGCATCCTACTCTTGGAGGCTAGCCCATCTTCCTCTTCATATCATCCTACTCTTTTGAGGTAAAAGAGTTATTATATTTTACATATTGTTAGCCTATTGTTCTTGTAGATTGATCCTATTTCGGGTTTTAGCCTTGTTACATATTGGTATGTTTTATAAAATTAACAATAGGTTGTAAATATTATCATGCTTCCGTTGCTAGATTAGTGAAAATGTTTCAACTAATACTCTAAAATAGATGCTAAAACCCAATAATCGGGCACCAACCTAGACATTCGATTGAACTCGGTGGTGTACTCACGATGTGTCATTGCCCCAGCTTTCAAGTTTAAGAATTTCATTTCCGCCCTTTCAACCTCGGCGTCTGCACAGAACTTCATCATCACTAACTCCTTCAGATCATCCCACCTCATCTCTTTGATCTCTTCGCGGGTCTTCCTCTGCTCCACACTCTCCCACCAATACATAGCCTCGTCTACGAATGACTGAGTAGCATACCCCACAGCTTGGTCGGGGCGGCATTCGCTAATGCGGATAACCTTGTCCATAGCGGTTATCCATTGGAGAGTAGCGATTGCGTCACCCAACCCGGTCAGCTTTGGCGGGTCGCATCCTTTGAAGGACTTATAGCTGCACCCACCTTGTCCTCTTCTCCTATCATCGACTTTCACAGACTTATCCCCACTCGAGGCCCCTCTTTCACCTTCCCCATCCTTCCTACCATCACCACCCGCCCCTTCAGCGGTTCGTTCACGGCTTCCAGCAGATCCTTCGGGATTCAGGTTCTTCACAGCAGCAACCACAGCCTGAACAATGGCTGCTTGAACTGCAGGGCTAAGTTGAACTTCTTCGTTGTTGTTTTGGTCTCCTCCAGCTGCGCTTCCTTCATCTTCGGTGTGGGAAGCTTCTTCTACCGAGGGTTGCCGGACAAGACGAGGCCTGCCACGACGTCCAGCGCGACCCCCAGTTCCAACAAATTCTCCAGCTCCCGCCATTAGTATTCTACAAGGGAAAACACAAACATCACCACTCAAAGAACTATTTAGTACAAGGATAGTAAGGCTAACAGGTAATAACAGTGGCCAGTTGTGATTAGCTGATCACGTTACTTTCCGTGTCCTATACACTTCCCTTTATGAGTCCATTTGTGCTGGTTCTACTTAAGCAGTTTGTCAAATTAAACCATCAATTATTCCTGTCCCTACCGTTCACATATCTTTCCTTTCTCATTAACAAATATCTTTTAATCCTACACCATACCTTTACTGATCTTGCTTGGGCAACACATGGCATTCTTGAACTGGCATCTTCTTTCTTTTCTTACTTAAATCCCATTCTCTGTTCGAGTCTAAGCATGTAGGATGCTTAAATCTCTCGAACTTTGCTCTGATACCAACTTGTAAGGCCCCGGTACCGGTAACCCTACTTTCGTGTTGGATTTACTCATAAACACAGTTCTAAATATCAGAGTTAATTAAAACATTTATGCGGAATATAAAACTTTCATTAAACATTACATAATTCATAACTTGTCTCAAAACATTCATTGTCTTTCACATTAAAGCATTAAAGTTAACACATCACAATCTTCAGATGCCAGATTCTTGTTCAGTGCCATGTGTCTCCTCAAGCGAGCTGCCTCATCCTACTCACCTGCGTGCATACTAAAAGTCAGCTACGCTGAGTGAGTTCTAGATAATCACGTAATCATACCATTTACATAACGTTATATTCATACTTTCATATTTTCATACTTCCTTACTTTCTTACTTTCATTCATACTTTCATACTTTCTTACTTTCTTACTTTCATATCTTACGTTATAAAGAGCACTACGCCCTACATTCCTCGAGTATTGTTAGGGCTCGGTACCCTCCTTCCTCGAGTATTATTAGGGCTCGGTACCCTCCTTCCTCGAGTATTATTAGGGCTCGGTACCCTCCTTCCTCGAGTATTATTAGGGCTCGGTACCCTCCTTCCTCGAGTATTATTAGGGCTCGGTACCCTTTTCATAACCATACAACCATACATTATCATTTCTTTCTTTTATTATCCTTATCACATTCATACACATAAGCATACATATCATACTTACCTTAACTTAGCATTACAACCTGACAGTACGTGCAATATCCGAAGATCGTTCACGTACCATCAAGCAATCATTCACACATATCACATCATTCACATAAGGCATACACTTATCTCTCAGGATAAGCGTATTAACAAACATATTGAGTATGCACACAGCCCCGAAAACATGACACATAAATGGGGCTAGAAACTCACCTGGATCCTGTTACGCTCGCCGCTGATCGTAATTCCTTTCTTTAACTGGGCTCGGCTAACTGTATAATATTTACACATATCAATTAACTACTGCTACTCGTTTGTATTTCTATCTATATATATGACCCACAACGAACGGGGGTCCGGGGGCAGCGCCCCTGGCAGCGGGGTTCTAGGGGCGGCAGCCCCTAGCGGGGTCCAAGGGGCAGAGCCCCTGGCTGGGGTTAAGCTGCCAGGTCAGCTTGGAAAAATTTTATTTTCGATAACTGCCTTAACACATTTTCCATTAGGTTTTTAATTTATTTTATAAACGAACTTCGCTTCAGGCGAAGTTAAACCTTAGGCGAACTTGGAAACAGCTTGGTTCTGGCTTGATTCGATCGAATAGGAACACGTTCGATCGAATAGGCACACGTTCGATCGAATAGACACACGTTCGATCGAATAGACACACGTTCGATCGAATAGACACACGTTCGATCGAATAGACACACGTTCGATCGAATAGACACGCGTTCGATCGAATAGGCACACGTTCGATCGAATACAAAACTCATTCGATCGAATGAGTTGGAGACCATTCGGTTGCTTCCCTATTCGATCGACTGGACTTGTTCGATCTACACATTCGATCGAATGGACTGATTCGATCGACTGGTTCGATCGAATGAGTCTGATTCGACTCCTTCAAGCTGGCGACGGAGAAACTCACGGGTTTTCCAGATTTTCCAGATTTTTGACCCAAAAACGAAGTTTTTGACATGGAAATGTTCGGGATTGAAAGGGCTATCGATTCCTAGTACTTTTAAACACAAAAGCTTGCATTTTGACACCAAAACAAGGCGGTTTTTGACCCGAAAACTCAAGTTACGTTTTTGCTCGATTTGAGGCCGAAATGGTTATGAAAACGGATGATTTTCGAGAGGGACTTACCAAAAACGACTAGGAACAAGATTGTGAACTCGGATCGGCGATTTGAGAACTTTCTCTCTCTAGTTTCTCTCTCTAGAATTGAGAGTGTTTGGGTGGGTGTAAGTGAAGGAAGATGGTGAAAATGGTGGATGTGTCAAGAAATTTCGTTTATATACTACGGGTTTGGTTAGGCTCGGGTTGGCTTCCTACGGGTCGAGACAGGCCGAGTTCATAAAATAACTAAGCCCAAGACCCGTTCCTTACTCGACATTAAATAACTAAAACGTGAAATTACTAAACATAACTTTCTTTTATTTATCAATATAAAAAATTTTAGGATGTTACAATTTGTGTTATAATAATATATAACATATGCAAGGCTTCACACAAGTGGGCTTCGGTCGGGCTTTAACTTGGTTCTTCAGAAATTAATCATAAAGCTCCTTTAAGTCTTGAGAAGCCCCGTTCTTTTTCTCTTTAATACCCGCAATCTACGAACGGTATATAACTTTGTAAGATTTTGTCAAAACAAATTAAGAAACTTTAAGTATTAGATATAAAAGCAACAATTAGAATGAAAAATGGTGCTGAGAATAAGTGTGTTTTACAACACATAAAGATTCGTTAATTTCTTAACGAATAAGCCCATTTGTTGTCTTGGAGTACGTGCCAAGGATGTATGGAGTATAAATATAGGGTCGAAACACATGAAACTCATTCGTTATTCACTATTACTCCTCGTGTTTCCCACTCTCTAAGAGAAACCCATTCAATTTTTTTTAAAACAATATCAGTCAAATCAATTCATGATCTTCATCTTCAATCGTCATCGTTAGGAATAGTCTGAGTACTATAATGCTTAAGTTGATGTTCTGAGCTAGTTTGAATGGGTTTTATCGTTTTTAACTCTGTGGACTTAACAACTTATTACTTAACAATTATAACTTGTTCTAGAATAGAATTACATACATCAATGGATTATTAATCATGTATCAATCAATTTGTAATAGGTTTTGGTGTTAATGATTCAACATTGAGCATTATCAGAATTCAAATTTGCATGTTTGACTTTCTGGGTTCTTAAATTTTTACTTTGACCTTTTCCTTAGTTGACCCATTCTCTGTGTTTTTGTGTTCATTCGTTCAACTTCTTACAAACGAATTCCATTCATTAGTTCTTTTATATAACAGGCCTCATTTGTTAGTTTTACTAGCGAATGAGACCAATACTCTATAATTAATAGCGAATGTGACCAGAATATGTGGATTTTTAGCGAATGATCCTTTCGCTAATTCATTTTGTGTTAATTTGTGTTATAATAATATTGAACATATGCAAGGCTTCACACAAGTGGGCTTGGGTCGGGCCTAAACTTGGTTCTTCGAAAATTAATCATAAAGCTCCTTTAATTCTTGAGAAGCCCGTTTCTTTTTCTCTTTAAAACCCGCAATCTACGAACGGTATATAAATTTGTAAGATCATGTCAAAACAAGTTAAGAAACATTATGTATTAGATATAAAAGCAACAACTAGAATGATAAATGGTGCTGAGAATACGTGTGTTTTACAACACATCAAGATTCGTTAATTTCTTAACGAATAAGCCCATTTGTTGTCTTGGAGTACGTGCCAAGGATGTATGGAGTATAAATATAGCGTCGTAACAAATGGAACTCATTCGTTCTTCACTATTACTCCTCTTTTTCCCAATATCTAAGAGAAACCCATTCAATTTTTTTTGAAACCATATCAGTCAAATCAATTCCTGATGTTCATTGTAACACCCCGTAACCACAGCGGAAACGTAAACGGTATGCAACAGACACCTCTGATATCAACCACGTTGTTTATAAAGAAAACTGAATACATTAATATACTTCAAATTACATTATCTCATAATTCATTACCGTCTAGGTGATACACACATCATACAATACGATACATAATTCTATTTATTATAATGTATCCTAACATTCCGCACGCAAATCATACACACATCAAGCACTTAGCACGTTAACAATCACTTCATCTTAGTTGTACCTGAAAAAGCATGTGAGAAAACGGGTCAACTACGAATAGTTGGTGAGTTTCACAATTTGAGTAAACCATGATAAATCCATATCAAAATATAATATTATCTGTGGACACTGTTAACCCAGTACTGTACTCATTCCGGGGGCAATGTTAACCCAGAAACACGATGTAATTATGCTGAGCCCACAAGCGAAACCTCTGTCTGGGGACACTGTTAACCCAGTACATTACTCATTCCGGGGACAATGTTAACCCAGAAACACTTCTAGGGAGATCAGGGGACACTGTTAACCCAGTACTGTACCATTCCGTACGATTCCCGTATAATCAAATATTTATAAATACACGCAAATCCATGCATTCAGTATATACGTAAACATTTTATTAGTAACATGCTTTCAGCCCCGGGAAAATATTTGAAAACTATTCAGAAAAAGGGGCTCGTAAAACTCACCTTAGCACATGCAAGCAGGTAACAACAATCATTATCAGTTACTACGTCCAATCTGTAATATGATCCCTACGATCGTTACTATACACTCATTATTAATATAACTTTAACCAAGTTAACCGGTACATCTGGGGACACTGTTAACCCAGCACTGTACCCATTCTGGGGGCAAGGTTAACCCAGAAACACTTCTCCGGGCTCAGATTGTGATGTCGTTTAGAGTTCAACAGTCAAATTTTCTAATAGCTTGTTTTCCCCGTTTTGCGTGCCTAGCACGGTTACCCGTTTTTATGTTTCAAAAATGAGTTTGGTCACACATGACCCGAAAATAGTAGTTGACTGATAATTTAATTAAAGATGTGAAATTAGAGCTCGGTTTAGACGCCCCGATTGGTCGCGGGACCCGTTTCCGTCTTTGGCGTACCGGAAACTGTTAAATCGGTTAAAATACCCAAATCATCCGAATTATTTTTGGATGATTCATTTTTACTTGTTTACCTCAATTATATGAAAATAGTTCATTTTTAGGGTTTTTATACACCGGTCAGCTCGCTTAAGCGAACTTCACCGGTTTACGCGTTTTAACTTTAAAAGTTTGATAATTAGCACAAATAATTATCCGTTTAACCTCGGATCTTTAAATTTTGCACAAATAACATTTTGACAGTGGGGAAATTTATAGAAATATTTCCAGAATTAATTTTTATATTTAAAATTTATTTATCTATTTTTAAACACCATTTAAACACTAAATATGTCGTAAATACCAAACGATTTTAGAAAAATCCTAAATTTTTCCTGGATGTCCCCTGCCATCCACATAGTCTCCTGTAGTTTTTCCAGAACCAAAATCCCCTTTTACATGCCATTTTCACTAAAACCGAGCTAGAAAACCCTAGAACTCGTTTAACCGAAAATCCTACTTAGACTTCTCCAACGGACCTTAAATTTTGTGTGTGACTTATAGATGATATAAAAAGATTATCTGCAATTTTCCAGAATTTTTCATGATATTTAACTATTTTTCACCATTTTTGGCCTAAACCGAGCATTAAATTCACCAAATTTTCATCCTTTGTCCAAAAATTACCAAAAATTCACAGAACTCATATTTTTATATATAGAACATCCCTGTAAAATTTCATGACCCAACTTCAAACACACCACAATCTGTCCAAAAACTCCAAAACCGAACATAACCGAATATACCTTTCGTTTTCCGCCACTACAAGCTACAAACTCGTCTTTCCGCCTTATCTACCACTAAATACAGAACCTAAAACCAACATACCACAATACCAAGCAAGTTACACTCACGATCAAGCCATTTCTTTCATGGTTTCGGTTATGATTCAAAAACAAAGATTTAACCGTAAAAATTCGTTTTTGATTCGTTTAACTCCTTTCTTGGACCAAGATCCTTTTTATAACCCGTATACATTACTTGATCATGCAAGAATCGGTTTTCATCTTTGAAACCTCATTTTCTTGCAAATAAACTCAAGAAACGAAGATGGAAACGTGATTAACTCGATTATTTACCTTGTTTTCTTGCTAAAAACTATCGGTTTTGGTTCATGATCTTGGAGGATTGATGAGCTTGGATGGATTGTTGTAAAAAAAAGAAATGAGAAAAAGGGGTGTAAGGGGGAGTCCGATCGGGATTCTTAGGGGGGTGGGGTGGGACCCACCTCTCCATTCTAGACCACATGTTTGGATTTCGGATATTCGGATAATATTTTGGATAATCTGGTTCAGTTTGTTTTTCGGTTAAATGTCTGATTCGGCTTAAAACGAGGTTAAAACGGTCGTTTTTCGGCTTAAAAATGAAATTTATATAAAACCGATTTAAAAACTTTAAAAACTTAAACCATGACATTTATTAACTTAAAACATCATATTATTAATTATCGCGCATCTTTTTCGCCTTGATCGATCATCTCTTGCTCGGTTTGGTATTGAAGGTTTCGTTTAATGTACCGACGTACCATTAAATCGAAATTCTTTTTTTCTGTGCCGTACTTTACTTATCCCGAAGCATTAATGCTTCGTAACATCACTAAATATTACAGATATCGTCTATAATTGAACCCTCGATTCGTTCGGATTTCAATAACTATCGATCGATTAACCGCATAATCAATACGATAAATTACATATTCACGTACCATCAATACAGTGAACCATGTATTCTCGTATAATTACTATGGTAATTCATGTACCCGGCATTAAATATGACGTAACTATCGTCTACCGGTTAGGGTATCCTGGTTTCGTAGGAATCGTTACATTCTCCCCCCGTTAAGAAATTTCGTCCTCGAAATTTTACACGCTCACTATCCCTTTCCGAGGGAAAGGTGGGGGTTTTTCCTTCAGAATTCACCCTCGCGTTACCAGGTATAATCTGGTCCTCGCTGTGAATTCCACTTAATCTTAATCAATAAAGCTTGGTGTGTCCAAACTCTTTAGTTTTCCCGTCTACTATCTCTACGGAATTAGTTATGATATCAAGCATGTCTTCTATGAGTACCTCTATTACTAGTACTTTCGTTGCCTCATCGCTTAGGCACTCTTCAATCCGTATACATGGCAAAACATTATGTATAGTACTTAGCCCCTGGAGTACTTTAATCGATAAACTAAATGACCAATCATGGAGATAGTCTCATGAGGTCCAATATATTAAGGAGCTATTTTCGGTTTTACCAAACCTCATATCACCTCTCTAAGGTGATGCCTTAAAATGCCTTGTCACCTCTTTCCAGTGACAATGGTTTTCTTTGAATGTTGGCATAAATCCTTTGCCAATCTCGCGCTGCTTTCAACTTATCTTAAATATTATAAATCCGATTGATTGTTTCTCGAATCAATTTGAAAGAAATGTCTTGATTGACGCCCATTTTCAATTTAACAAATTGGTGATAATTACTTCACCCATAGAAAGTTTCAAGCTCTCGATGCTTCCTTCCCCGCCTTCCAATAATGGAGGTAGGATGACTATTCCGATCTGAGATCATTGAAAATGGTACTCCACAACGAGATACCATTTCACCATCAGGAATTTGGGCGAGAATTCATTGTGGTAATCGTCATGGATTGGGATGAAATACGAGGATTGGTTAATCGATCCGCGATTACCCAATTTACCTCATGCCTTTGATATATCTTGGGAATTTGCGTCCCGAAACCAATTGTAATTTATTCCCACTATCATTGGCGAATTTTCTGTCGTTGTGGCGTTCTCAAGGGTTTTCGGTATGCAGCCTTATCTCTTGCATAACTTAAATTTTCACCAACATACGTAACAATATTTTTCTCCAAACTCGCCCACCAATAGGACTCCTTCACATCCTTGTACATCTTATCCGATCCCGGATGTATGGAATATTTCGATCTATGCGCTTCGTCCATGATTAATTCACGAAGGTCATGGAGGGTCGGGATCCAAACCAGATTTTTGAAGTAGAGAATTTCGTCCACGCGCTGTTCGACATTCTTCTCATTGCCGTAAAGTCCCTCCTTTTCCAATTGTTCCTCTTTCAACGCCTCACGTTGAGCGACTCGAATCAGGTCCGAAAGGTCCGACTGGACTATCATCCCCAGTACTCGCACTCGCAATGACTTAACCCGATCTTTCCTACTCAAGGCATCGGCTACGACGTTAGCCTTACCGGGGTGATAACGGATGTCACAGTCATAATCGCTTAACAACTCGACCCATCTTCGTTGCCTCATTTTCAGTTTCTTCTGATCAAATATGTGCTGCAAACTCTTATGATCGGTGAAGATGGTGCACTTCGTACCGTAGAGATAATGTCTCCAGATTTCAAGTGCGAAGATAACCGCTCCCAGTTCTAAGTCATGAGTAGTGTAATATTTCTCGTGTACTTTTAACTGTCGGGAAGCATAGGCTATAACCTTATTATACTGCGTCAACACGCATCCTAACCCTTTACGCGATGCGTCATAATATGCGACAAAACCACGTCTCCATCGGGGAGACTTAAAATCGGCGCTTGGCACAATTTTAATGGTTTCCATCTTATTTGGATCTATGTGAAATCCTTGTTGCTTTACAACATGACCAAGGGATTGTGCCTTCAAAATCACATTTCGAAAACTTCGCGTACAACTCCTCTTGCTTTAACACTTCCACAATTTTTCTTAACCGTCGTTCGTGCTCTTCTTTACGTTGCGAATATATCAAAATATCATCAATGAATGTTATGACAAATTTGTCAAAATAAATTTTACAGACTCGGTTCCTGAGTTCCATGAATGCTGCCGGCGCATTTGTTAGCCCGAAAGGCATAACTAAGAATTCATAATGGCTGTAGCGAGTCCGAAACGCTGTTGTTGCAACGTCCTCCTCTTGGATTTTTCATTTGGTGATAACTATATCTAAGACTAATTTTCTAAAAATAAATCGCCCTTTGCAGTTGATTAAACAGATCATTTACTTCGAAGAAGTGAATACCTATTCTTGATCGTCACTTTATTCAATTCTCCCTAATCAATACATATCCTAACACTTCCGTCCTTCATTCCCAAATAACACTGGTGCACCCCATGGTGACTAACTAGGTCGTATAAAACCTTTATCCAATAATTCTTGCATTTCAGTTGGCGCAAGTCGGTAAGATGCTTTAGCAACAGGGCCAGCTTGAGGTATTAAATCGATTCTGAATTTGACCTGTCGGGTTGGCGGTAATCCAGGAAGTTCTCCTGGGAAAACTTCTGGATATTTACGTATCACCGAAACATCTTCTATATGTTTTCTTTTAAATACTTTGGCAATCGCGTTTGTTAAATACACCACGTCTTCTTGTCGTAAATATCATAACATCTCAAGATGAGATTAGAGTGGTAACATAATACCGTACACTTTTCTCTGTATCTAATCGCTTCATCGTCCGAATGAGAGCTTCTAATCATCTTCTTTTCATATTTGATTTCAGCTTCATGTTGAGTTAGCCAATCCATGTTAACTATTACGTCAAAACTTCTTAACTTTACTGGTCGTAGGTCAATAAGGAAAGGTTAATCGTTCAGAATAATAGGACAATTCCGAACAATTCAGTTAACCATTAGGGATTTACCATTAGCGATTCTACAGTATAGGGTTCTATAGTTTCACTAATCGGTATCTTTCCAAATGATAGGAGATTAACAGGAACTAACTTCTATCAACGACCGCAAGAATATCTCTGGTGCCTATTGATTTAAAACTACAACATACTTAATACCACCTTTTGGATCATGATGTGCTTTATTCGAATTACTCACAAAAGCTCGGCTCCTTACTTGATCAGAGGTTGATGCTTGTCATGAGGCTCGTTTTCCAACTACACCTTGGTTCAACTTTGGGCAATTTCTCTTGAAACGTTCTGTACTGCCACATTCATAGCAAGTACAACTGTTTGGCATAATTCGATTTCTTTAGATGGATTGTTATTGAAGCTGTTGGGTTCAGAGTGGTTGTACACGAATGGGTTGGGGTTGCCGGTTCACATGGCTTCAATTGGTTCTACAATTGGGGCATTACGTCCATCTTTACCACACATGTGGCCTGCTATCACTCGACATTCTTCTTACTGCCGATAACCATATTTTCCACATTTAGGGAAGGACCTTTCATGCGGTTCATGTTTTCACACCAGAATTAGTCTTAGTATAATTCTGGGTTGTATGACATACCTACTTATTCAAATGTCTATCTTGCACTATACATTTATCATTTCTCTTCTTTAACACTCGATGTCTCACCTAACGTCCTTCCAGTCCGCTTCCCATAGAGTAAAATATATCAATGCTGGCTTGTGACACAACCCTTCCAAAGGTTGTATATTTTACAGGATTGACTATACTCCCTATCGATGGAGTTAGTCCCCAATATAGCGCTCACTTTGCTTAGTTTCAGGAGTAATTAGCCATGTTACCAGACATGACAATTCCTTCAAATGATTAGTGTGTTCTAAGTGATCAGCACACAACATTTCTATCTTTCATAGCTCAGTTTCCAATCTCTGAGTTTAATTACTCGAATAAAAGTGCTCTAGCACAAGAATTTTAAATTCTGACTATATCATCTGAGCAATAATTTTCTAACTATAATTTTGCACCATCGTGTTCCATCACGATACAACATAATCTACCAACATATCTGTAGCATATTTCACTACACAATGTTCTAGACTCTTACCAATATCCTTAACCATTACGATCTTTTCTATCCACTCGCTAGTCTATTCCTCCCTTTACCATCAGTAAACTATTAATAATCCCTTTAACACAACCGATAAACATATCCTTCATACCGGATCTAATTCATTACGACTACTATTCATGTTTAGTTTATAACTAATACTTGTAGTGATAATAGTATTCGGTGGGACATTATCACTCTTAGTAATACCACTGAGAATTGAAATATTCATATTCATGTGATCGCTCGATCTATAATTCTGCGATCACATTTGCATCAACACTAACAGTGATCTGTGATACGACATCCGGTATCATCATCTGCTATCTTTGAGCAATCAACTGACTCATATCAATCTCCATCGTTGGAGTTATTCTTTTTATGTCATTCTGCCGTACTCATCCCGTACGCAGTAATCAATACTAATCTCACCGTATAACTCGTTACCAGCTCAATCATATCAACAGGTACACATACACACCAAATATTATCATACATATTACACATACCAGTATCTAGTATATATGTCCCACAAATATAATAACATATGGACTTAACCTGACATCGGTTAACGTTTAAATATATTTCATAACCCTTGTCACCAACTGACATATAGATCTTTCTCAACAAAGATTAATGTTTAATATACTTGATTTCAATATCCTTCTGCATGTCAGCATAACCGATACATGCTCACCGTGAGCACCAAAAGATTACGTACCACGGAGTTATAATATCCGTGTCCATTCGTATATTCGGCATGCACGGTATACCACCTACGAACGAACAACCAACTATGCTATAATGATTCCAACACCTCTTTGTGTACGGGTAATCATTCTATCCGAGTATACATGGGTATAGGCATCTAACGGATGTAAGGATAACATAGGGAGCTGCAAGGTTCAAGGTAATCGCGCAACATGGGTTGCCTTCAAATATTATTAATTACTATTATGGGAAACTCTATCACTTGCTCAGTCAATGTCCTCAGGCGTTCTAGGTTTGCTAAAGTCAGTAATTCTCGATCTGGAGGTGGTATGTCTCATATGTTTGGGAGTGAGAAATACATATATATATTTCTATATATTATTTTTATCTGCTGATTTATTATCCATTTTATTAGTATTATTTATTTTTTTTTAATGGAACAAGAATGGGTTCAGGTACAGGTTCGTCCGTACGTGAGGGTTGGCGGTTCGGGTGAACATAGGGGGTTATTAGGATATACGGGACCGGTGTTGGTAGGGTAAGGGATTTATCAATTTTGGTTAGGAGTGACGGTAACTAGATATTTCTGGTTAGTGTCAAACGGGAGATCTAACTTGGTACTATCATTCCTATGGCCCGATAAGTCAGACTCATTATCAACCGATGCTCTAGAAATTTCAGCATCCTCGGTACTTTTATTATTTCATCCCCCGGTTCCTTATCCGGGTCCCATTTCTCAATACTTGTACCCACAAGATATGCACATATATATACACACACATTAGCATGCATAAATAATATTATATACTTTACACATATGTTGCCATTTTTACCTATTAATGTTCCCCGTGACTTCCCCTGAATTCTCTCGTGCGGACAAGTCTGTTATTATGTTCCGGACCATTATAACTCACTTGTCCATCCAAGTTCATCCAGATCTCGTCACTATAAATTATTAGTTGATATTCAGATCCTATAATACTTGAGCTACTGGTTATATTTTAGGTATCTTTTAAAGACATCCTAATTCTTTTATAACCAATGGCTCTGATACCAACTTCTGTAACACCCCGTAACCGCAGCGGAAACGTAAACGGGATGCAACAGACACCTCTGATATCAACCACATTGTTTATAAAGAAAACTGAATACATTTATATACTTCAAATTACATTATCTCATAATTCATTACCGTCTAGGTGATACACACATCATATAATACGATACATAATTCTATTTATTATTATGTATCCTAACATTCCGCACGCAAATCTTACACACATCAAGCACTTAACACGTAAGCAATCACTTCATCTTAGTTGTACCTGAAAAAGCATGTGAGAAAACGGGTCAACTACGAATAGTTGGTGAGTTTCACAATTTGAGTAAACCATGATAAATCCATATCAAAATATAATATTATCTGGGGACACTGTTAACCCAGTACTATACTCATTCCGGGGGCAATGTTAACCCAGAAACACGATGTAATTATGCTGAGCCCACAAGCGAAACCTCTATCTAGGGACACTGTTAACCCAGTACAGTATTCATTCTGGGGACAATGTTAACCCAGTAACACTTCTAGGGACATCTGGGGACACTGTTAACCCAGTACTGTACCCATTCCGTACGATTCCAGTATAATCAAATATTTATAAATACACGCAAATCCATGCGTTCAGTATGTACTTAAACATTTTATTAGTAACATGTTTTCCGCCCCGGGAAAATATTTGAAAACTATTCAGAAAAAGGGGCTCGTGAAATTCACCTTAGCACATGCAAGCAGGTAACAACAATCATTATCGGTTAGTACGTCCAATCTGTAATATGATCCCTACGATCGTTACTATACACTCATTATTAATATAACTTTAACCAAGTTAACCGGTACATCTGGGACACTGTTAACCCAACACTGTACCCGTTCTGGGGGCAAGGTTAACCCAGAAACACTTCTCCGGACTCAGATTGTGATGTCGTTTAGAGTTCAACAGTCAAATTTTCTAATAGCTTGTTTTCCCCGTTTTGCGTGCCTAGCACGGTTACCCGTTTTTATGTTTCAAAAATGAGTTTGGTCACACACGACCCGAAAATAGTGGTTGACTGATAATTTAATTAAAGATGTGAAATTAGAGCTCGGTTTAGACGCCCCGATTGGTCGCGGGACCCGTTTCCGTCTTTGGCGTACCGGAAACTGTTAAATCGGTTAAAAATACCCAAATCATCCTAATTATTTTCGGATGATTCATTTTTACTTGTTTAACTCAATTATATGAAAATAGTTCATTTTTAGGGTTTTTATACACCCGGTTTACGCGTTTTAACTTTAAAAGTTTGATAATTAGCACAAATAATTATCCGTTTAACCTCGGATCTTGATATTTTGCACAAATAACATTTTGACAGTGGAGAAATTTATAGAAATATTTCCAGAATTAATTTTTATATTTAAAATTTATTTATCTATTTTTAAACACCATTTAAACACTAAATATGTCGTAAATACCAAACGATCTTAGAAAAATCCTAAATTTTTCCTGGATGTCCCCTGCCATCCACATAGTCCCCTGTAGTTTTTCCAGAACCAAAATCCCCTTTTACATGCCATTTTCACTAAAACCGAGCTAGAAAACCCTAGAACTCGTTTAACCGAAAAGCCTACTTAGCCTTCTCCAACGGACCTCAAATTTTGTGTGTGACTTATACATGATATAAAAAGCTTATCTGCAATTATCCAGAATTTTTCATGATATTTAACTATTTTTCACCATTTTTGGCCTAAACCGAGCATTAAATTCACCAAATATTCATCCTTTGTCCAAAAATTACCAAAACTTCACATAACTCATATCTTCATATATAGAACATCCCTGTAAAATTTCATGATCCAACTCCAAACACACCACAATCTGTCCAAAAACTCCAAAACCGAACATAACCGAATATACCTTTCGTTTTCCGCCACTACTAGCTACAAACTCGTCTTTCCGCCTTATCTACCACTAAATACAGAACCTACAACCAACATACCACAATACCAAGCAAGTTACACTCACGATCAAGCCATTTCTTTCATGGTTTCGGTTATGATTCAAAAACAAAGATTTACCCTTAAAAATTCGTTTTTGATTCGTTTAACTCCTTTCTTGGACCAAGATCCTTTGTATAACCCGTATACATTACTTGATCATGCAAGAATCAGTTTTCATCTTTGAAACCTCATTTTCTTGCAAATAAACTCAAGAAACGAAGATGGAAACGTGATTAACTCGATTATTTACCTTGTTTTCTAGCTAAAAACTCTCGGTTTTGGATCATGATCTTGAGAGGATTGATGAGCTTGGATGGATTGTTGCAAAAAAAAGAAATGAGAAAAAGGGGTGTAAGGGGGAGTCCGATCGGGATTCTTAGGGGGGTGGGGTGGGACCCACCTCTCCATTCTAGACCACATGTTTGGATTTCGGATATCCGGATAATGTTTTGGATAATCTGGTTCAGTTCGTTTTCGGTTAAATGTCTGATTCGGCTTAAAACGAGGTTAAAACGGTCGTTTTTCGGCTTAAAAATGAAATTTATATAAAACCGATTTAAAAACTTTAAAAACTTAAACCATGACATTTATTAACTTAAAACATCATATTATTAATTATCGCGCATCTTTTTCGGCTTGATCGATCATCTCTTGTTCGGTTTGGTATTGAAGGTTTCGTTTAATGTACCGACGTACCATTAAATCGAAATTCTTTTTTTCTGTGCCGTACTTTACTTATCCCGAAGCATTAATGCTTCGTAACATCACTAAATATTACAGATATCCTCTATAATTGAACCTTTGATTCGTTCGGTTTTCAATAACTATCGATCGATTAACCGCATAATCCATACGATGAATTACATATTCACGTACCATCAATACAGTGAACCATGTATTCTCGTATAATTACTATGGTAATTCATGTACCCGACATTAAATATGACGTAACTATCGTCTACCGGTTAGGGTATCCCTAGTTTCGTCAGAATCGTTACATTCATCTTCAATCGTCATCGTTAGGAATAGTCTGAGTACTATAATGCTTAAGGTTATGTTCTGAACTGGCTTGAATGGGTTTTGTCGTTTTTAATTCTGTGGACTTAACTAATGATTACTTAACAATTATAACTTGTTCTAGAATTGAATTACATACATCAATGGATTATTGATCATGTATCGATCACTTTGTAATAGGTTTTGGTGTTAATTATTCAATATTGAGCATTATCAGAATTCAAATTTGCATGTTTGACTTTCTGGGTTCTTAAATTATTACTTTGACCTTTTCCTTATTTGACCCATTTTTTGTGTTTTTGTGTTCATTCGTTAAACTTTTTACGAACGAATTCTATTCATTAGTTCTTTCAACGAATAGGCCTCATTTGTTAGTTTTACTAGCGAATGAGACCAATACTCTATAATTAATAGCGAATGTGACCAGAATATGAGGATTTTTAGCGAATGATCCTTTCGCTAATTCATTTTTTGTTAATTTGTGTTATAATATTATATAACATATGCATGGCTTCATACAAGTGGGGTTGGGTCGGGCTTTAACTTGGTTCATCGAAAATTAATCATAAAGCTCCTTTAAGTCTTGAGAAGCCCCGTTCTTTTTCTCTTTAATACCCGCAATCTACGAACGGTATATAACTTTGTAAGGTCATGTCAAAACAAGTTAAGAAACATTAAGTATTAGATATAAAAGCAACAATTAGAATGAAAAATGGTGCTGAGAATACGTGTGTTTTACAACACATCAAGATTCGTTAATTTCTTAACGAATAAGCCCATTTGTTGTCTTGGAGTACGTGCCTGGAGTATAAATATAGGGTCGAAACACATGTAACTCATTCGTTCTTCACTATTACTCCTCGTTTTTCCCACTCTCTAAGAGAAACCCATTCAATTTTTTTTTAAAACCATATCAGTCAAATCAATTCCTAATGTTCTTCTTCAATCGTCATCGTTAGGAATAGTCTGAATACTATAATGCTTAAGTTGATGTTCTCAACTGGTTTGAATGGGTTTTATCGTTTTTAACTCTGTGGACTTAACAACTGAGTACTTAACAATTATAACTTGTTCTAGAATAGAATTACATGCATCAATGGATTATTGATCATGTATCAATCAATTTGTAATAGGTTTTGGTGTTAATGATTCAACATTGAGCAATATCAGAATTCAAATTTGCATCTTTGACTTTCTGGGTTCTTAAATTTTTACTTTGACCTTTTCCTTAGTTGACCCATATCTGTGTTTTTGTGTTCATTCGTTCAACTTCTTGCGAACGACTTCCATTCATTAGTTCTTTTATCGAATACCCCTCATTTGTTAGTTTTACTAGCGAATAAGACCAATACTCTAAAATTAATAGTGAATGTGACCAGAATATGAGGATTTTTAGCGAATGATCCTTTCGCTAATTCATTTTGTGTTAATTTGTGTTATAATAATATATAACATATGCAAGGCTTCACACAAGTGGACTTGGGTCGGGCTTTAACTAGGTTCTTCGAAAATTAATCATAAAGCTCCTTTAATTCTTGAGAAGCCCCGTTCTTTTTCTCTTAAATAACCGCAATCTACGAACGGTATATAACTTTGTAAGATCATGTCAAAACAAGTTAAGAAACATTAAGTATTAGATATAAAAGCAACACTTAGAATGAAAAATGGTGCTGAGAATACGTGTGTTTTACAACACATCAAGATTCGTTAATTTCTTAACGAATAAGCCCATTCGTTGTTTTGGAGTACGTGCCAAGGATGTATGGAGTATAAATATAGGGTCGTAACAAATGGAACTCATTCGTTCTTCACTATTACTCCTCGTTTTTTCCACTATCTAAGAGAAACCCATTCAATTTTTTAGAGAATGTTAGAGAATGTTTCTGATGTTCTCTTACCTTACCCAAATTCGTTGACGGGGAGTTAATGAATTAGAGGTAATTCGTTAACCGGGGTTAACGAACTATGGGTGATTCGTCAAGCGATTCGTTATTGGAAGCTTAACGAACTAGCCTTAGTTCGTGTCCCAGTTCTCTATGGAAGAGATAACGAATTAGAAGGTCCAATTCGTTACATGGACTGCTTGGTTATATGGACTGATTCGTCAAGGACCAGTTCGTTATGACAAACCAATTCGTTAAATAACCAAGTAACGAACTCGAAGTTTAATGAAATAACAAAACAGTCCCTGGACTTATAGAAAGAATGATTTAATTACAAAATAGCCCTTGGACCTTATTAATTTATGGAAGATACCTTAAAGGATTAAGAGGTTAACAATAAAATATTATCATAAAATCCTAATAGAAAATATGTTAAAGCAGCTTAAACCTAGCCAGGGGCTCTGCCCCTTGGACCCCATTTGTTGGGGGTTATAATTAAACTAGAAATACGATATGGGTAGCGATAGATAATTGATACGTGAAATTCTTATACAGTTAGTTGGGCAGAGCTAAAGAAGGGAATAACTATTAACGGTGAACATAACTTCATTCAGGTGAGTATCTAGCCCCTACTTCCTTGTTATGTTTTCGGAGTTGTGTGCATACTCGATGTGAAGTGTGAATACACTTACCTTAAGTGGTAACTGTATGCTATAATGTTTGACGCGATATATTTATATATGTTATTAATGGATGTCTGTTGGTGTAACACCCCGTAACCGCAGCGGAAACGTAAACGGGATGCAACAGACACGTCCGATATCAACAGCATTGCTTATAAAGAAAACACCACTACATTAATTCACATCATATTACATTGTTCCGAGTTTAGTTACCGTCTAGGCGTTAACACATAGGTTTTACCAACAGTACATTAACATATTTAATACAAAATGATCACTTAGCTTCCACAAAAAGCACGCATCATCAAGCATGTAGCACTTATTCCAGTTTGGGAGTACCTAGAAAGCATGTAAAGAAAACGGGTCAACTATGAATAGTTGGTGAGTTTCACTAATTTAAACAACTGTGACAAATCATTATAATAATCATATATTAGCGATGTAATTATACTTTTACGGACATCTGGGGACACTGTTAACACCGATGTCTCATCCGCCAGACATCTTTTCAAGTTCGATACGTGAAACACGTTGTGAACTGCACTCAGTTCCTCGGGTAGTTCTAATCGGTATGCTACGGGACCGATTTTTGCAGTAATACTGAACGGTCCAATATACCTCGGGGCTAACTTCCCCGCCTTTCCAAATCTGACTACACCCTTCCAAGGTGATACTTTCAAATACACTTTATCTCCTTTCTCAAACGACAACGGTTTTCTACGGGTATCGGCATAACTCTTCTGCCGATCCCGCGCGGCCTTCAGATTGTTCCTAATTTCAAGGATTTTGCTGGTCGTTTCCTGGACGAGGTCTGATCTAATAATCTGAGTGTCGCCCACTTCAGTCCAACAGAGTGGTGATCGGCACTTCCGACCATACAATGCTTCGTAAGGCGCTGACTTTATACTGCTATGGTAACCGTTATTATAGGAAAATTCAATGAGTGGGAGATGTTGATCCCAATTTCCCTTAAAATCCAGTACGCATGCACGAAGCAAATCCTCCAGAGTTTGGATGGTCCTCTCAGACTGACCATCGGTCTGAGGGTGGTAAGCTGTGCTTAGATCAATACGCGTTCCCAGCGCTTCTTGCACAGCTTGCCAAAGATTGGAGGTGAAATGGCTATCCCGATCGGAGATGATTGAGATGGGTATCCCATGACGGGACACAATTTCATTTATATAAATCTGCGCAAGTCTCTCAGTGTTATAATTATTCCTAATCGGGATAAAATGTGCCGATTTGGTTAATCGATCCACGATTACCCAAATTGCATCATGTCCTCGGGACGTCTTAGGGAGATGTGTCACAAAATCCATCGTGAGTTGCTCCCACTTCCACTCGGGAATTTCCGGTTGTTGTAACATCCCCGAGGGTTTCTGGTGCTCCGCCTTAACTCTCGCACAAGTCGTACACTTACCGACATACGATGCTATATCCTTTTTCATACCCGGCCACCAGTAGAACTCCTTCACATCCTTGTACATCTTATCCGATCCCGGATGTATGGAATATTTCGATCTATGAGCTTCGTCCATGATTAATTCACGAAGGTCATGGAGGGTCGGGATCCAAATCCGATTTTTGAAATAGAGAATTTCGTCCACGCGTTGTTCGAAATTCTTCTCATTGCCGTAAAGTCCCTCCTTTTCCAATTGTTCCTCTTTCAACGCCTCGCGTTGAGCGACTCGAATCAGGTCTAAAAGGTTCGACTGGACTATCATCCCCAGTGCTCGCACTCGCAATGGCTTATCCCGATCTTTCCTACTCAAGGCATCGGCTACGACGTTAGCCTTGCTGGGGTGATAACGGATGTCACAGTCATAATTGCTTAACAACTCGACCCAATTTCGTTGCCTCATATTCAGTTCTTTCTGATCGAATATGTTCTACAAACTTTTATGATCGGTGAAGATGGTGCACTTCGTACCGTAGAGATAATGTCTCAAGGTTTTAAGTGCGAAGATAACCGCTCCCAGTTCTAAGTCGTGAGTAGTGTAATTTTTCTCGTGTACTTTCAACTGTCGGGACGCATAGGCTATAACCTTATTATTCGGCATCAACACGCATCCTAACCCTCTACGCGATGCGTCACAATACGCGACAAAACCATCGTCTCCATCAGGGAGACTTAAAATCGGCGCTTGGCTCAATTTTTGTTTTAGCGTTTGAAACGCCGTCTCCTGCTCTTCTCCCCATTCATAATTTCGATCCTTTTGAGTCAGGAGAGTTAAAGGTTGGGCGATGCTGGAAAAGTTCTCTATGAATCGACGATAATATCCAGCTAAGCCTAAGAATTGGCGGATTTCCTTAGGCGTCTTAGGCGCTTCCCAATTCTTAATTGCTTCAATCTTACTCGGATCAACGTGTATTCCTTGATGGTTTACAACATGACCGAGGAATTGCACTTCTTGTAACCAGAAGTTACACTTGGAGAATTTTGCATACAACTTCTCCTGATTCAGAAGCTCTAAAATTATTCTTAAGTGTTGCTCGTGCTCTTCTTTACTTTTCGAGTAAATCAATATATCGTCAATAAACACGATGTCGAATTTGTCTAGATAGGGTTTACAGACTCGATTCATGAGGTCCATGAACACTGCCGGCGCATTTGTTAGCCCGAAAGGCATAACTAAGAACTCGTAATGGCCGTAGCGAGTCCGGAATGCGGTTTTTTGGGATATCCTCTTCCTGAATTCTAACCTGATGGTATCCCGATCTAAGATCGATTTTTGAGAAATAGCTCGCACCTTGCAGCTGGTCAAACAGGTCATCAATTCGGGGAAGAGGGTACCTATTTTTGATTGTTAACTTGTTCAACTCCCTGTAATCAATATACATTCTAAGGCTCCCGTCCTTCTTTTTCACGAATAATACAGGTGCACCCCACGGGGAATGACTAGGACGTATAAATCCTTTATCCAACAATTCTTGCAACTGATTGGATAATTCTTGCATCTCGGACGGTGCAAGTCTGTAAGGTGCTTTAGCAACAGGGCCAGCTTGAGGTATTAAATCGATTCTGAATTCGACCTGTCGGGTTGGCGGTAATCCAGGAAGTTCTTCTGGGAAAACTTGTGGAAATTCGCGTACCACCGGGATATCTTCCACCCGTTTATCCTCAGAATCTGTGGTCGTCAAGCTTGCTAGATATGCCACGCATCCCTGGCGTATATATTTTAACACCTTGAGGTGGGATATAAACAGTATCATTGTGCCTGACTTCTCTCCTTGCACTAACAACTCTTCGTCATCCGACACCCGGATCTTGACAATTTTCTTTTCACAGTTTATTTCCACTTTGTTACGTGCTAACCAATCCATTCCCACAATTACGTCAAAACTACCTAATTCTACCGGTAATAAGTCAATCAGGAAGGATTGATCGTTCAGAATAAAAGGGCAATTCCGAACTATCTGATTAACTATCATGGTTTTACCGTTAGCGACTTCTACGGTATAAGGTTCTATGGTTTCACTAATTGGAAAGTTTGCTATCGATAGGAACTTAACGGAGACAAAACTTCTATCGGCGCCCGTATCAAATAATACAGAAGCGTAATTGTAACACCCCGTAACCGCAGTGGAAACGTACACGGGATGCAACAGACACATCTGATATCAACAGCATTGTTTATAAAGAAAACACCACTACATTAATTTAAACGTATTACATCGTTCTGAGTTTCATAACCATCTAAGCGTTATCACATAAGTGTTACCGATAGTACATTATCATATTTAATGCAAAATATAGATCTGTAGACTTCCACAAAATAGCACACAGCATCGAACACATATCACTCATTCCGATTTGAGTGTACCTAGAAAGCATGTAAAGAAAACGGGTCAACTACGAATAGTTGGTGAGTTTCACTAATTTAAATAAACCATGACAAATCATTATCAAAATCATAAGTAAGTGATGTAATTATACTGAGTTCACAAGTGAAAACTCTATTAACCCCAAAACATATCGATTAACCTCCGGGAACTCTGTTACCCCAGAATACTTCCAATAACCCCTGGGAACTCTGTTACCCCAGAAACACATTTAATAACCTCTGGGAACTCTGTTACCCCCGAAACACATTTAATAACCTCTGGGAACTCGGTTACCCCAGAACACTGTTTCGGGCCTTACAATATTAGCAACTCAGTTAATTACCATCTTAATACATTACCGTACGATTTCTGTACAATAAACATTATATAAATACATTCGTTTCCATGCGATTAGCATGTACTTAAACACTTTGATAGAAACATGCTTTCCGTCCCGGGAAAATATTTAAAACAGTTCAGTAAAAAAGGGCTCGTGAAAACTCACCTTCTTGTGAGCAAGATGTACTACGGTGCACGGCTACTGGTACAGATCTGTAATACGATCCCCAAATCGTTACTACACAATTTCTAGCAATATAACTTAAATTCGTGTTAACCGGTACGACTGGGAACACTGTTAACCCAGTACCGTACACGATCCGAGGACAATGTTAACCCCGAAATACTTTTCAGGACTTAGATTGTGATATCACCTAGAGTTCTTAGTCAAAACTACCGTTAGTTTGTTTTCTCGTTTTTGTGCCTAGCACGGTTATCCGTCTTTATGTTTACAAAAATAAGTTTGACCACACACGACCCGAAAATAGTTATTATTGATATTTTCATTAAAGTGGTGAAATTAGAGCTCGGTTAGACACCCCGTTTGGCCGCGGGGCCCGTTTCCGTCTTTAATACACCGGAAACGGTTAAATCGGGTAAAATTACCCAAATCATCCGAATTATTTTCGGATGATTTATTTTTACTTGATTAACTTAGTTTCATGAAAATAGTCCATTTTAAGGTTTTTATGCACCAGTCAGCTCGCTTAGGCGAACTTTGCCGGTTTACACGTTTTAAGCTTTAAAAGTTTGTTTTTAAGTTCCATTTAGCACAAATAAATATCCGTTTAGTCTCGGACCATGAAATTTTGTACAAACCATATTTTGACAGTAAGGAATTTAATAAAATTTTTCCAGAATTAATTTTTATATTTAAGATTTATTTAACCATTTTTAAACGTCATTTAAACACCAAATATGTCGAAAATACCAAACGACCTTCGAAAAATCCCAAATTTTTCTGGGATGACCCCTGTCACCCAAATAGTTCCCTGTAATTTTTCCAGAACCAAAAACTCACTTTTCATGCCATTTTTACCAAAACCGAGCTAGAAATCCCTAGAACTCGATTTACTGAAAAGTCTACTTAGACTTCTCCAATGAACCTGAAATTTTGTGTGTGACTTTTATATGTTATAAAAAGCTTATCTTAAATTTTCCAGAATTTTTCATGATGTTTAGCTATTTTTCACCATTTTTAGCCAAAACCGAGCATTAAATTCACCAAATATTCATCCTTTATCCAAAAATTACCAAAATTTCCCAGATCTCATATTTTCATGTGTAGATCATCTCTGTGAAATCTCATGACCCAACTCTAAGCCTACCACAATCTGTCCAAATCACACAAATCATACGAAAACCGAAATACTTTGTGTTTTCTAGCGTTAGATCGCAAAGATCATGGTTTCTAGCCTTTGCTAGCCACTAGATACAACACTTACAAGCACAACAACACCACACCAAGCAAGTTATACCCACAATCAAGCCATTTCTTTCATGGTTTCGATTAAAACATCAAAACAAAGATTTTGACCGTAAAAATTCGTTTTTGACTCTTTTAACTACTTTCTTGGACCAAGATCCTTTGTATAACTTGTATACATCCCTTGATCCTCCAAGAATCGGTTTCATCTCGGGTTTTCACCCATTTTTCATTTGAAACCTCATTTCCTTGTAAATGAACCAAGAAAAGAAGATAAACACGATCACAACTCGGTTTTTACCTTGTGTTCTTGCTTAAAAACTTGGGTTTTGGATGGATGATCAAGAGTTTTGAGAGGATTTGGAGAGTAACCTTGGAGAAAAAGAAAAAATGAATGTGTATGTGTGTGTGCAAGGACCGATCGGTCCTAGATAGGGTGTGGGGTGGGACCCACATCTTCATTCTTGGCCACAAACTTGGATTGTGTAATCCAGATAATGTTGTGGATAATCTGGTTCAGTTCGTTTTTCGGTTAAACGTTTAATTCCACTCAAAACGAGACCAAAACGGTCGTTTTTCGGCTTAAAATTAAAATTTATATAAAACTGATTTAAAAACTTTAAAATCTTAAACCATGACGTTTATTGATTTAACACATCGTATTGTCGGTAATTGTGCATCTTTTTCGGCTTGATCGATCGTCTCTTGCTTGGTTTGATGTTAAAGGTTTCGTTTATCGTACCGACGTACTAATAAATCGAAATCATTTTTCTGTGCTATAATTCACTTATCCCGAAGCTTAAATACTTCATAAACATCACTAAACATTATATATTTTGTCTATAATGTAATTCCCGATTCGTTCGGGTTTCAATAACCGTTCATCGATTAATCGTAATTCCGATACGACTAGTTGTTCATTCGAGTATAATTCGTACTGTGAATCTTATATACTCGTATAAACACATTATAATTCATATATTCAGTATTGAATAACACGTAAATAGTATATTCCGGCTAGGGTATACCTGAATTTGCCTGAATCGTTACATTCTCCCCCCGTTATAAAAATTTCGTCCTCGAAATTTTACGCGTCAACTACTTCCTTTTGAGGAAATAGGTGGGGGTATTTCTTTCGAAATTCGTCCTTTCGTTCCCATGTATATTCTGGGCCTCGTTGCGAGTTCCATCTAACTTTGACAAACGAGATCTTATTGTGTATAAGTTGTTTGATTTTCCCGTCTACTATTTCTATGGGCTCCTCTACCATGTTGAGCTTATCATTTATTTGAAAACCCTCTAAAGGTAACATCGATGTGCTACAGGACCGATTTTTCCCGTCTACTGCACTCAGTTCATCAGGCAGTTCTAATCGGTATGCTACAAGACCGATTTTTGCAATAATGACGAATGGTCCAATGTATCTAGGGGCTAACTTCCCCGCCTTTCCAAATCTAACCACACCCTTCCACGGTGATACTTTCAAATACACTTTATCACCTTTCTCGAATGATAACGGTTTTCTACGGTTATCGGCATAACTCTTCTGCCGATCCCGCGCGGCCTTCAGATTGTTTTTAATTTCAAGAATTTTGCTGGTCGTTTCCTGGACCAGATCTGATCTAATAACCTGTGTGTCGCCCACTTCAGTCCAGCAGAGTGGTGATCGGCATTTCCGTCCATACAATGCTTCGTAAGGCGCTGCCTTTATACTGCTATGGTAACTGTTATTATAGGAAAATTCAACGAGTGGGAGATGTTGATCCCAATTTCCCTTAAAATCCAGTACGCATGCACGAAGCAAATCCTCCAGTGTTTGGATGGTCCTCTCAGACTGACCGTCGGTCTGAGGGTGGTAAGCTGTGCTTAGATCAATACGCGTTCCCAGCGCTTCTTGCACAGCTTGCCAAAGTTTGGAGGTGAAATGGCTATCCCGATCGGAGATGATCGAGATGGGTATACCATGACGAGACACAATTTCATTTATATAAATCTGCACAAGTCTCTCTGTGTTATAATTATTTCTAATCGGAATAAAATGTGCCGATTTGGTTAATCGATCCACGACTACCCAAATTGCATCATGTCCTCGGGACGTCTTGGGGAGATGTGTCACAAAATCCATCGTGATCTGCTCCCACTTCCATTCGGGAATTTCCGGTTGTTGTAACATTCCCGAAGGTTTCTGGTGCTCCGCCTTAACCCTCGCACACGTCGTACACTTGCCGACGTATGTGGCTATTTCCTTTTTCATACCCGGCCACCAGTAGAACTTCTTCACATCCTGGTACATCTTATCCGATCCTGGATGTATGGAATATTTCGATTTATGCGCTTCGTCCATGATTAATTCACGAAGGTCATGGAGGGTCGGGATCCAAATCCGATTTTTGAAGTAGAGAATTTCGTCCTTGCGCTGTTCGAAATTCTTCTCGTTACCGAAGAGTCCCTCTTTTTCCAATTGTTCCTCTTCCAACGCCTCGCGTTGAGCGACTCGAATCAAATCCGAAAGGTTCGACTGGACTATCATCCCCAGCGCTCGCACTCGCAATGGCTTAACCCGATCCTTCCTACTCAAGGCATCGGCTACGACGTTAGCCTTGCCGGGGTGATAACGGATGTCACAGTCATAGTCGCTTAATAATTCGACCCATCTTCGTTGTCTCATATTCAGTTCTTTCTGATCGAATATGTGTTGCAAACTTTTATGATCGGTGAAGATGGTGCACTTTTTACCGTAAAGATAATGTCTCCAGATTTTAAGTGCGAAGATAACTGCTCCCAATTCTAAGTCATGAGTAGTGTAATTTTTCTCGTGCAATTTTAACTGTCGGGAAGCATAGGCTATGACTTTATTATTCTGCATTAACACACATCCCAATCCTCTACGGGATGCGTCACAATACACGACAAAACCATCGTCTCCGTCGGGGAGACTTAAGATCGGCGCTTGGCACAATCTTTGTTTTAGCGTTTGAAACGCCATTTCCTGATCTTCTCCCCAATCATACTTTCGATCCTTTTGAGTCAGGAGGGTTAAAGGTTGGGCGATGCTGGAAAAGTTCTCTATAAATCGTCGATAGTATCCAGCTAAGCCTAAGAATTGGCGGATTTCCTTTGGCGATTTAGGCGCTTGCCAATTCTTAACTGCTTCAACCTTACTTGGATCAACGTGTATTCCTTGGTGATTTATAACGTGACCGAGGAATTGCACTTCTTGTAACCAGAAGTTACACTTGGAGAATTTTGCAAACAACTTCTCCTGATTTAGAAGCTCTAAAATTAATCTCAAGTGTTGCTCATGCTCTACTTTACTCTTTGAGTATATCAAAATATCGTTAGCCCGAAAGGCATAACTAAGAACTCGTAATGGCCGTAGCGAGTCCGAAATGCGGTTTTTGGGATATCCTCCTCCTGGATTCTAACCTGATGGTATCCCGATCTAAGATCTATTTTTGAGAAGTAGCTCGCACCTTGTAGCTGGTCGAACAGATCATCGATTCGGGGGAGAGGATACTTATTTTTGATTGTCAACTTGTTCAGCTCCCTGTAATCAATGCACATTCTAAGGCTTCCGTCCTTCTTTTTCACGAATAGTACCGGTCCACCCCACGGGGAATAACTAGGACGTATAAATCCTTTATCCAACAATTCTAGCAATTGGTTGGATAATTCTTGCATCTCTGATGGTGCAAGTCGGTAGGGTGCCTTAGCAACAGGGCCAGTTTGATGTAATAGATCGATTCTGAATTCGACCTGTCGGGTTGGCGGTAATCCAGGAAGTTCTTCTGGGAAGACTTGTGGAAATTCGCGTACCACTGGAATATCGTCCACCCGTTTTTCTTCAGAATCAGAGGCCGTCAGGCTCGCTAGATACGCCACACATCCCTGACGTATATATTTTAACACCTTGAGGTGGGATATAAATGGTATCATGGTGCCGGATTTTTCTCCTTGCACTAATACCTCCTCGTCATCCGACACCCGGATCTTGACGATTTTCTTTTCACAGTTTATTTCTACCCTGTTACGTGCTAACCAATCCATTCCCACTATCACGTCAAAACTTCCCAATTCTATCGGTAACAAGTCAATCAGAAAGATTGCTCGTTCAGAATAAAAGGGCAATTCCGAACTATCTGATTAACTATCATGGTTTTACCGTTAGCGACTTCTACGGTGTAAGGTTCTATGGTTTCACCAATAGGAAGGTTTGCTATCGAAAGGAATCTAACGGAGACAAAACTTTTATCGGCGCCTGTATCAAATAATACAGAAGCGTAATAATCAGAGACGAGGAATGTACCTGTCACTACACTGGGGTCCTGGCGTGCCTCGTTCGCCCCCATCACGAAAGCTCGGCCTCGCGCCGGATTGGACGACGATGCCTGACCCGAGGGTTGCCTCCCGTTTCCTCCCTAGTTCAGTTTCGGACAGTGTCTTTTAAAGTGATCCGTGCTGCCGCATTCATAGCAAGCACGGCTGGTGGTCACCATTTGGTTTCCTTGCGGGTTCTGCTGTCGGGCTGGTTGGGTCTTAAATGGCTGCGCACGAATAGGTTGCGGTTGTCGGTTCAGGTTGTTCAGATTTGTCTTACAATTTGGTGCGTAGTGTCCAATCCTGCCACACCGGTGGCACACCACCTCTTTGCACACGCCACCATGGTGGTAACCACATTTCCCACACTTAGGAAACGTTCCCTTCTGCGGTTCTTGCCTTCCGCCCGAACTAGTCATGGCGTAGTTCTGGGCAGTGGGTCTAGCACGTTTACCTTGCTGCTTTTCCTGGGTCCTATGGTCATGTGAACTCCGCTTCCCCCCAGCGGACTCTCCTGCCACCTTTAGTGACCCGCTTCTTACGAAATCATACGTGACGATACCAGCTTGCGTCACCGCACCCTCATACGTCTGGTGTCCCCCAGAATTGACTATACTCCTTACTACTGGAGTTAGTCCCCAAATATAACGCTCCACCCTCTTCGACTCTGGGGTGACCAACCATGGTACCAATCGCGCCAACTCATTAAACCGGTTCGTATAACCCAAGTGGTCCGCCCCCTGCATCTCCAGATTCCACAATTCATTTTCTAATTTCTGCAATTCGTTTCTCGGGCAGAAATGTTCCAATACAAGAGCCTTGAGCTCTGTCCAGGTCATGCGGTTTGTCGTCGCCTGACCGCGAGTCTGCACTATCGTGTTCCACCATGTCAAGGCATGGTCCGTGAATGTGCAGGCAGCATACTTAACAACACAATCCTCGGGGCAGTTGCTGATATTCACCACGGATTCTATTTTCTCGATCCACTTAACCAACCCATTTGGTCCTTCAGACCCGCTAAACTCTAGAGGTTTGCACAACATAAAGTCCTTGATCGAACATCCCCTGGATGAACAAATCGGTTCAGTATGGTTCGTCTCTACCGTAGGTATAGGGCCATTACTGTCTGTAACGACCACCCTAGGTGGTGCGTCATTACTCGGAATCGTGTTATCGTTTTGTGGAGGATTAGCATTTTGTTCCCGTTATTATTGGTGGTCGTTTGATTGCTCGGAGGGGTTGGATTGGTCTAATTGTTAATACTGGCTGCGATGCGCGATACTATATCCGGTATCGCCGCCTCCAACTGGCGAGCAATCAGACGGCTCACGTCCACTTCCGACAATTGGGCTGAACGTTTTGGTGCCATTCTACACAACATCAAGAAAATATATATAATCAATACAAGTTCCAATCATAAAACACAACAAACATTCCATTCATTAATAAACGTTAGTACATATTACACAAACATCCGTTCATATTACTTTTCTGTCACTATTACATTAGTTAAGTTTTCATACGTAGGGCCTATGTCGGCATCATCTCGACATAACCCTCAACGGGTCAGTGCTTGAATGATACCCAAAAGTATCTATACTGATATGCCCCAAAAGAGACCCCCCCTAAGGGCCAGTGGTTGTATTATAACTAAACAAGATTCACTCCATGTTAGCATCACCACTAACTGCTTACACAGAGTATCAAAAAAATGGTCCCTGTCTATCCCCAACCCAAAACAACTAAACACGGTGGTAAACCAACCCCACCAACATCGCCACCAACACCACCAACACAGCCATCATAACCCGAACCCGCATCTCCATCCGGCCAAGCATCCATTGGTAGTATGAGCACTCCCTCTTCAGCTGGGCAATCGCATACTGATGGTCCAGTATGCAATCACCCAAGTACATCCTCCTCTGGATTCCCACCGTCAGGGCGGCGGAGTGCTCATTCACCTGTTCGGTGAGCACTCGGAGCCAGGCCGCCGCGTCCCGTTCCTTTCTAGGAAGACCCCACACAGGTGGAGTCGCAGGCTCGGGCCGAGAGCTGGAGGACTCGCCCCTGCGAGTAGCAGGTCTGGGTGGGGCGAGATAGGTCGGACAGGTGGGATACTGATCCGCGCCGTGAGGCGGGGTCCGAATCCGGGGGGTGCAGGAGCGGCCTGTGGTGCGGGTGGGGTAGGGGCTCTGGCAATCCTAGCTGGGGAGGACTGGCCGGAACTCCTAAGGCTAGCCTCGCTAGGCTCTGTGCTAGATGCTACAAGTGGGCTCCCAGAGTCCCCGGAGCTGACCTCCTCCGGGTCCTCCTCAATCAACAAACTGGGGGTTCTTGACATTTTACCTGCACACAAGTTAACAAACATATAGTTCTTTCCATAGTGTAAATCATAATCAAATTAATATACACTTACTTATACAACTTGACCACATAACAATATTATCACATATTTGCACGTATGTTGCCAATTTTACCTATTAAAGTTCCCCGTGACTTTCCCTGAATTCCCTCGTGCAGACAAGTCTGTTATTATGTTCCGGACCATAATAACCCACTTGTCCATCCAAGTTCATCCCGATCTCGTCACAATATTTTATTAGTTGATATTCAGATCCTATAATACATGAGCTACTGGTTATATTTTAGGTATCTTTTAAAGACATCCTAATTCTTTATAACCAATGGCTCTGATACCAAGTTCTGTAACACCCCGTAACTGCAGCGGAAACGTACACGGGATGCAACAGACACATCTGATATCAACATCATTGTTTATAAAGAAAACACCACTACATTAATTTAAACGTATTACATCGTTCTGAGTTTCATAACCATCTAAGCGTTATCACATAAGTGTTACCGATAGTACATTATCATATTTAATGCAAAATATAGATCTCTAGACTTCCACAAAATAGCACACAGCATCGAACACATATCACTCATTCCGATTTGAGTGTACCTAGAAAGCATGTAAAGAAAACGGGTCAACTACGAATAGTTGGTGAGTTTCACTAATTTAATTAAACCATGACAAATCATTATAAAAATCATAAGTAAGTGATGTAATTATACTGAGTTCACAAGTGAAAACTCTATTAACCCCAAAACATATCGATTAACCTCCGAGAACTCTGTTACCCCAGAATACTTTCAATAACCCCTGGGAACTCTGTTACCCCAGAAACACATTTAATAACCTCTGGGAACTCTGTTACCCCCGAAACACATTTAATAACCTCTGGGAACTCGGTTACCCCAGAACACTGTTTCGGGCCTTACAATATTAGCAACTCAGTTAATTACCATCTTAATACATTACCGTACGATTTCCGTACAATAAACATTATATAAATACATTCGTTTCCATGCGATTAGCATGTACTTAAACACTTTGATAGAACACATGCTTTCCGCCCCGGGAAAATATTTAAAACAGTTCAGTAAAAAGGGGCTCGTGAAAACTCACCTTCTTGTGAGCAAGATGTACTACGGTGCACGGCTACTGGTACAGATCTGTAATACGATCCCCAAATTGTTACTACACAATTTCTAGCAATATAACTTAAATTCGTGTTAACCGGTACTTCTGGGGACACTGTTAACCCAGTACCGTACACGATCCGGGGATAATGTTAACCCCGAAATACTTTTCAGGACTTAGATTGTGATATCACCTAGAGTTCTTAGTCAAAACTACCGTTAGTTTGTTTTCTCGTTTTGCGTGCCTAGCACGGTTATCCGTCTTTATGTTTACAAAAATAAGTTTGACCACACACGACCCGAAAATAGTTATTATTGATATTTTCATTAAAGTGGTGAAATTAGAGCTCGGTTAGACACCCCGTTTGGCCGCGGGGCCCGTTTCCGTCTTTAATACACCGGAAACGGTTAAATCGTGTAAAATTACCCAAATCATCCGAATTATTTTCGGATGATTTATTTTTACTTGATTAACTTAGTTTCATGAAAATAGTCCATTTTTAAGGTTTTTATGCACCAGTCAGCTCGCTTAGGCGAACTTTGCCGGTTTACACGTTTTATGCTTTAAAAGTTTGTTTTTAAGTTCCATTTAGCACCAATAAATATCCGTTTAGTCTCGGACCTTGAAATTTTGTACAAACCATATTTTGACAGTAAGGAATTTTATAAAATTTTCCAGAATTATTTTTATAACTAAGATTTATTTAACCATTTTTAAACGTCATTTAAACACCAAATATGTCGAAAATACCAAACGACCTTCGAAAAATCCCAAATTTTTCTGGGATGACCCCTGTCATCCAAATAGTTCCCTGTAATTTTTCCAGAACCAAAAACTCATTTTCATGCCATTTTTACCAAAACCGAGCTAGAAATCCCTATAACTCATTTTACCGAAAAAGCCTACTTAGACTTCTCCAATGAACCTGAAATTTTGTGTGTGACTTTTATATGTTATAAAAAGCTTATCTTAAAGTTTCCAGAATTTTTCATGATGTTTAGCTATTTTTCACCATTTTTAGCCAAAACAGAGCATTAAATCCACCAAATTTTCATCCTTTATCCAAAAATTACCAAAATTTCACAGATCTCATATTTTCATGTGTAGATCATCTCTGTGAAATTTCATGACCCAACTCTAAGCCTACCACAATCTATCCAAATCACACAAATCATACGAAAACCGAACTACTTTGTGTTTTCTAGCGTTAGATCGCAAAGATCTTGGTTTCTAGCCTTTGCTAGCCACTAGATACAACACTTACAAGCACAACAACACCACACCAAGCAAGTTATACCCACAATCAAGCCATTTCTTTCATGGTTTCGATTAAAACATCAAAACAAAGATTTTGACCGTAAAAATTCGTTTTTGACTCTTTTAACTACTTTCTTGGACCAAGATCCTCTGTATAACTTGTATACATCCCTTGATCCTCCAAGAATCGGTTTCAACTCGGGTTTTCACCCATTTTTCGTTTGAAATCTCATTTCCTTGTAAATGAACCAAGAAAAGAAGATAAACATGATCACAACTCGGTTTTTACCTTGTGTTCTTGCTTAAAAACTTGGGTTTTGGATGGATGATCAAGAGTTTTGAGAGGATTTGGAGAGTAACCTTGGAGAAAAAGAAAAAATGAATGTGTATGTGTGTGTGCAAGGACCGATCGGTCCTAGATAGGGTGTGGGGTGGGACCCACATCTTCATTCTTGGCCACAAACTTGGATTGTGTAATCCGGATAATGTTGTGGATAATCTGGTTCAGTTCGTTTTTCGGTTAAACGTTTAATTCCACTCAAAACGAGACCAAAACGGTCGTTTTTCGGCTTAAAATTAAAATTTATATAAAACTGATTTAAAAACTTTAAAATCTTAAACCATGACGTTTATTGATTTAACACATCGTATTGTCGGTAATTGTGCATCTTTTTCGGCTTGATCGATCGTCTCTTGCTTGGTTTGATGTTAAAGGTTTCGTTTATCGTACCGACGTACTATTAAATCGAAATCCTTTTTCTGTGCTATAATTCACTTATCCCGAAGCTTTAATACTTCGTAAACATCACTAAACATTATATATTTTGTCTATAATGTAATTCCCGATTCGTTCGGGTTTCAATAACCGTTCATCGATTAATCGTAATTCCGATACGACTAGTTGTTCATTCGAGTATAATTCGTACTGTGAATCTTATATACTCGTATAAACACATTATAATTCATATATTCAGTATTGAATAACACGTAAATAGTATATTCCGGCTAGGGTATACCTGAATTTGCCGGAATCGTTACAGTAATGATCAGAGACGAGGAATGTACATGTCACTACGCTGGGGTCCTGGCGTGCTTCGTTCGCCCCGATCACAAATGCTCGGCCTTTCGCCGGATTGGACGACGATGCCTGACCCACGGTTTGCCTCCCAATTCCTCCCTGGTTCAGTTTCGGACAGTATCTCTTGAAGTGATCTGTGCTGCCGCATTCAAAGCAAGCACGGCTGGTGGTCATCGTTTGGTTTCCTTGTGGGTTTTGTTGTCGGGCTGGTTGGGTCCTAAATGGCTGCGCACAGATAGGTTGCGGTTGTCGGTTCAGATTGTTCAGGTTTGTCCTACATCTCGGTGCGTAGTGCCCATCCCTGCCACAACGGTGGCACACTACCTCCTTGCACACGCCACCATGCTGGTAACCGCATTTCCCACACTTAGGGAACGTCCCTTTCTGCGGTTCCTGCCTTCCGCCTGAACTAGTCATGGCGTAGTTCTGGGCAGCGGGCCTAGCACGTTTATGTTGCTGCCTCTCCTGGATCCTATTGTCATACGTACCTCGTTTCCCCCCAGCAGACTCTCCTGCCACCTTCAGTGTCCCACTCCTCACGAAATCGTATGTGACGATACCAGCTTGCGTCACCACGCCCTCAAACGTCTTGTGTCCCCCAGAGTTGACTATACTCCTTACTACTGGAGTTAGTCCCATATATAACGCTCAACCCTCTTTGATTCTGGGGTGACTAACCATGGCACCAATCGCGACAATTCATTAAATCGGTTCGTATAACCCAAGTGGTCTGCCCCTGCATCTCTAGGTTCCACAGCTCGTTTTCTAACTTCTGCATTTCGTTTTTCGGGCAGAAATGTTCCAGAACAAGGGCCTTGAGCTCTGCCCAGGTCATGCGGTTTGTCGCTGCCTGACCGCGAGTTTGCACTATTGTGTTCCACCATGTCAAGGCATGGTCCGTGAACGTGCAAGTAGCATACTTAACAACGTAGTCCTCAGGGCAGTTGCTGATGTTCACAACAGACTCTATTTTCTCAATCAACTTAACCAACCCATTGGGTCCCTCAGACCCGCTAAATTCTAGGGGCTTGCACAACATGAAATCTTTGATTGAACAACCCTTTGTTGCAGGAGTCGGTTCAGTGCGGTTCGTTTCTACACTAGGTATAGGACCATTACTGTCTGTAACGACCACCCTAGGCGGTGCGTCATTACTCGGAATCGGGTTACCGTTCGGTGGAGGATTAACATTTTGTTCCCCCTCATTATTGGTGGTCGTTTGATTGCTCGCAGGGCCTGGATTGGTCGCATTATTAATACTGGCGGCGATGCGCGATACTATATCCGGTATCGCCGCCTCTAACTGTCGAGCAATCAGACGACTCACATCCACTTCTGACATTTGAGCTGACCGTTTTGGTGCCATTCTACACAACATTAAGAAAATACATATAATTAATACAATTTTCAATCTCGATACACAACACATATTCCATTCATTAATAAACATCAGTATATATTACATAAACATCAGTACACATTACATTCCTACCATCATCACATAGTTTCAGTTTTCATACATCAGTCCTACATCGGCATCATTTCGACATAACCCGCTATGGGTCAGTGCTTGAATGATACACCCAAAAGTATCTACAATGACATCCCCAAAAAAAGGCCCCCTATGGGCTAGTGGCTGTACTATAACTATCCAAGATTCACTCTATGTTAGCATCGCCACTGACTGCTTACACAGAGTATCAAAAAGCGGACCCTGACTAAACATGGTGGTATACCAACCACACCATCACTGCCACCATCACCACTAACACCGCCATCAAACCCCGGATCCGTGTCTCCATCCGGTCAATCATCCACCGGGAGTATGCACCCTCCCTCCTCAGCTGGCCAATCGCGTACTGGCTGTCCAGTACGCAGTCCTCCAAGTGATTCCTCCTCTGAATACCCACCGTCAAGGCGATGGTGTGCTCAACCACCTGCTCGTGGAGCACTCGGAGCCATGCAGCCTCGGAGGAGGGACGCTAATCACTCTCCGGCCTAGGGGTACCCCACACGGGTGGAGGCACAGGCTCAGGCTGGAGGCGGGAGGACTCGCCCCTGTGGTAAGTGGGTCTGGGTGGGGTAGAGGTAGGTGGGACATAAGGGACACTGATCCGCGCCGTGAGGCGGGGACCGGGTCTGGGAAGGGTAGGGGTGACCTGTGGTGCGGGTGGGGTGGGGGATCTGGCAACCCTAGCAGGGGAGGACAGGCAAGCACTCCTACGGCTAGTCTCACTAGGCTCGGTGCTGGATGCTAGGCGTAAGCTCCTGAAGTTCCCGGAACTGACCTCCTCCGGGTCCTCCTCCACTGACAAACTTCTTGATCTCGACATGCCTTCCTGTACACAAGTTAGCAAACATATAGTTTCTTCCATATTGTAAATCATGATTAATATACACATACTTATACAACTTTGTCACATAAAAATATTATCATATACTTACACATATGTTGCCGATTTTACATATTAATGTTCCCCGTGAGTTCCCCTGAATTCCCTCGTGCGGACAAGTCTGTTATTATGTTCCGGACCATAATAACTCACTTGTCCATCCAAGTTCATCCAGATCTCGTCACTATAAATTATTAGTTGATATTCAGATCCTATAATACTTGAGCTACTGGTTATATTTTAGGTATCTTTTATAGACATCCTAATTCTTTATAACCAATGGCTCTGATACCAAGTTCTGTAACACCCCGTAACCGTAGCGGAAACGTAAACGGGATGCAACAGACACGTCTGATATCAACAGCATTGCTTATAAAGAAAACACCACTACATTAATTCACATCATATTACATTGTTCCGATTTAGTTACCGTCTAGGCCTTAACACATAGGTTTTACCAATAGTACATTAACATATTTAATACAAAATGATCACTAAGCATCCACAAAAAGCACGCATCATCAAGCATGTAGCACTTATTCCAGTTTGGGAGTACCTAGAAAGCATGAAAAGAAAACGGGTCAACTACGATAGTTGGTGAGTTTCACTAATTTAAACAACTGTGACAAATCATTATAATAATCATATATTAGCGATGTAATTATACGTTTACGGACATCTGGGGACACTGTTAACCCAGTACAGTACCCATTCCGGGAGCAAAGTTAACCCAGAAACACTTCTAGGGACCTCTGGGGACACTGTTAACCCAGTACAGTACCCATTCCGGGGGCAATGTTAACCCAGAAACACTTCTAGGGACATCTGGGGGCGCTGTTAACCCAATACTGTAACCATTCCGTACGATTCCCGTAAAATCAAATATTTATAAATACACGCAATTCCATGTGTTCAGTATGTGCTTAAACATTTCAATAATAACATGCTTTCCGCCCCGGGAAAATATTTAAAAAAAACAATTTAGAAAAAGGGGCTCGTGAAACTCACCTTATCGTGGCAATTAGGTATCACAGTACACCAGCTATTAGTCCGGATCTGTAATACGATCCCTAAGTTCGTTACTATATAATCACTATTAACATAACTTAAACCGTGTTAACCGGTACATCTGGGGACACTGTTAACCCAGTACTGTAACCGTTCCGGGGGCAATGTTAACCCAGAAACACTTCTCCGGACTCAGATTGTGATATCGTTTAGAGTTCACTAGTCAAAATTACTATTAGTCGTTTTTCCCGTTTTGCGTACCTAGCACGGTTATCCGTTTTTACGTTTCAAAAATGAGTTTGGTCACACACGACCCGAAAATAGTTGTTGACTGATAATTTAATTAAAGTTGTGAATTTAGAGCTCGGTTTAGACGCCCCGATTGGTCGCGGGACCCGTTTCCGTTTTTGGCGTACCGGAAACTGTTAAATCGGTTAAAAATTACTCAAATCATCCGAATATTCATTTTTACTTGTTTAACTCAATTATATGAAAATAGTTCAATTTTAGGGTTTTTATACACCAGTCAGCTCGCTTAGGCGAACTTTACCGGTTTACGCGTTTTAAGCTTTTAAAGTTTGTTTTTATCTTCTTTTTAACACAAATAATTATCCGTTTAGTCTCGGATTTTGAAATTTTGCACAAATCACTTTTTGACAGTGGGGAATTTTATAAAAATATTTCCAGAATTAATTTTTATATTTACAATTTATTTATCTATTTTTAAACACCATTTAAACACTAAATATGTAGTAAATACCAAACGATCTTAGAAAAATCTAAATTTTTCCTGGATGACCCCTGCCATCCCCATAGTCCCTGTAATTTTTCCAGAACCAAAATCTCATTTTACATGCCATTTTCACTAAAACCGAGCTAGAAAACCCTAGAACTCGTTTAACCGAAAAGCCTACTTAGACTTCTCCAACTGACCTCAAATTTTTTGTGTGAATTTTACATGTTATTAAAAGCTTATCTGGAATTTTCCAGAATTTTTCATGATATATAACTATTTTTCACCATTTTTTGGCCAAAACCGAGCATTAAATTCACCAAATATTCATCCTTTGTCCAAAAATTACCAAAAATTCACAGAGCTCATATTTTCATGTATTTAACACCTCTGTAAAATATCATGACCTAACTCTAAACACATCACAATCTGTCCAAATCACAACATCATACAAAAAACCGAACTACCTTGTGTTTCTAGCTTCAAATCGCAAGGATCTCGCTTTCTAGCCCTTGCTATCAACTAGATACAACATCTACAAGCACAATAACACCACACCAAGCAAGTTACACCCACAATCAAGCCATTTCTTTCATGGTTTCGGTTATGACTTAAAAACAAAGATTTAACCGTAAAAATTCGTTTTTGGTTCGTTTAACTCCTTTCTTGGACCAAGATCCCTTGTATAACCCGTATACATCACTTGATCATGCAAGAATTGGTTTCATCTCGGGTTTTCACCCTTTTTCACTTGAAACGTCATTTTCTTGTAATTAAACTCGAGAAACGAAGATGAACACGTGAATAACACGACTTTTTACCTCGGTTTTCTTGCTAAAACTTTGGATTTTAGTTCATAGAAGTGGAGAGCATTTGTAAGATCTTGAAATGGATGTTGAAAGTTGTTTGAAAAAAGAAATAAAGGGCTAGGGGGTTTACCCCATTTCCGATCGGACTAAAGGAGAGTTGGGGTGGGACCCACCTTTCCATTCTAAGCCACACATTTGGATTTCCACAATCCGGATGATGTTTTGGATAATCTGGTTCAGTTCGTTTTTCGGTTAAATGTCTAATTCGGCTTACAACGAGGCTAAAACGGTCGTTTTCGGCTTAAAAATGAAATTTATTTAAAACCAATTTAAAAACTTCAAAAACTTAACCCATGACTTTCATTAACTTAAAACATCATATTATTAATAATCGCGCATCTTTTTCGGCTTGATTGATCGTCTC
>NW_027500565.1:0-53846 GCF_021521415.1 Bidens hawaiensis
TTTCGAGCTGCCCGTTTCAACTTCATTATGAGATCAATTTTTAAGGCAACTCCGTCTGTCGGTACAATTTATATACGAAACAAACACCAAAAGGTTCAAGTATTTAGACACAAAACCAACTCCATAAAACCCATCAAATAATAAGAACATTCAATAAAAATTAAAAACCTGACACACAAAACATTCGATCCATGTATAGAGAGAAAAACAAAGAATTCACTTAACTGCAAGCTATGACATTCAGGGGGGAAATATAAGTAAAAAAAGAACAGAATAAATAGGAAGAAATATAGTGAAACCATCTATGATAACATAGAATGTCAGAAAGGAGCAGTCTCTTGCTTGTGCCTTTTCATATTTGATTAATCTCATTTAGCCCAATTGCTATTTTTTTAGTTTATAAATGGTATTGATGATACTTTATTGCTTATTAATAATAATGTATTCTTAAACAATGTTAAGGCCGCGTGCTATGATGGGGGGCTTCCAAGCCTCTCCACAGTGCCATGTAGGCACTGGAGGCATCGAAGCCCCAGTGCATAATGCCCTCTATGGTGAAGGGGCTTCGAAACCCAACCTTTTTTATTTTATTTTTTTTATAAAACAAAAAAACCAATACAAATAAAAATAAACAACATACAAATAAAAAAACCAATACAAATAAAAATAAAAACCCTACAAATAAAAATATAACTAATGCTCGTCATCGTCGTCCTCGGTTGCATATTTGGCCAATATCTTTGCTCTTCTTTTTTTCATCACCGTCCGCGACACATGATCTAGATGCGATAGATCTTTTGTGATGAGCTCGAGTTCCTTTTGTTTCGTTCGCTCCTTGTGGATCGCTTTGTATTCTGTAAGGCCCCAAACCGGTAGCCCTACTTTAGCGTCGGATTTACTCATAAACACAGTTCTTGCAATCAGAGTTAATTAAAACTTTCGCGGAAACGTTTAGTTGAAGCATTCGTTACAAAACATTCAATCTCTTCTCTGATACTATAAGACAAATCATTATATTTAAAACATCTTTTCTTCCATCTTAAGATGCCAGCCGTTCAATCCATGCCATGTGCCATCCTTATGCTAGTTCTTTGGTCTGATCACCTGCGTGCATACTAAAAGTCAGCTACGCTGAGTGAGTTCTAGTTAATCAAGCAACTTATCATACAACCACTACATGCATCATATACGTATCCGCAGACACGTAGTCCATTATCTAACCTGCTTACATTACCACTTAGCCTCTTATTTACGCCTACCACTTTGCCACCTTGCCACTTTAATAACGTATAACGTTATGCCACTTTGCCACTTTAATAACGTATATCGTTATGCCACTTTGCCACGTTATGCCACTTTGCCACTTTAATAACGTAAAACGTTATGCCACTTTGCCACTTTAATAACGTATAACGTTATGCCACTTTGCCACTTTAATAACGTATAACGTTATGCCACTTTGCCACTTTAATAACGAAGGCACGTATAGGCTTACCCTACCACGTACTATCGTTATGCCACTAACACTCTTACTAGACTCTTGCCACTTCTAACACGCTCTACCTCTACTTGTCTACAACACGCTTCATATCATTTACATAATAAGCAAGTCACATCAACAATCATACCCACATAATAACGATGACACGTACAGGCTTTCCCTATCACGCGCTCACGTTATGCCACTAACACCCTTACTAGACTCTTGCCACTTCTAACACACTCTACCTCTACCTGCCTATATCACACTTCATATCAGTTCAGTATTTACGTAATAAACAAGTCACATCATAACATTCATACACACTATCAACCACTTGGAATTTACTATCCTTGGCGATACGTGCAATATCCGAAGATCGTTCACGTACCGACAAGCATTATAAAATATATACCTCGTATAACATCTATAGCATACACTTACCACTTAAGGTAAGTGTATTCACACTTCACATCGAGTATGCACACAGCCCCGAAAACATAACAAGGAAATGGGGCTAGAAACTCACATGAACTCTGCTTCTTCCTCCGATAGTTGTAAATCCCTTCTTTAACTGAGCTCGGCTGACTGTATAAGTTACACGTATCAATACTCGTCTGATTTAATCTGGTGGCCTAGTATTAGATTACTTTTACTTATCGTTTTAATTTATTTTCTAAGCGAACATGACTCTTGGCGAAGTTAAACCTTAGGCGAACTTAGCTTTAGGCGAAGTAAAACCTTAGGCGAACTTAGCTTTAGGCGAAGTTGTCATCAGGCGAACTTAGCTTTCAGGCGAAGTTGTCATCAGGCGAACTTAGCTTTCAGGCGAAGTTCATCAGGCGAACTTAGCTTTCAGGCGAAGTTCATCAGGCGAACTTAGCTTGCAGGCGAAGTTGTCGGCTGCAGCTACTGTTCGTCCTTAATCATCTTCGTTTCTTAACCAAATAACTCGATTTAGGTATCCACGGAATCATCTGACCAGCGCCTACAAACCCCAACCATCAAATCGAACTAACATCGATGTTTAAAGGGTGCGATTTAGGCATATAGGTTACGGGTTCTTTTATCAATCGATTAACCCATCAAATCGTAACCATTTTCAGTAAGTTTAGCTTTGTTGGATTCGTTTTTACCATACAAACACAGATCTATCATTTCTATACTAATCCAAACCTAAACGAACAAGTTCTCGATATAAACGTACCGTAAATGAGTCGAACTACGAACACGAGCTGGTTTTGTTGCTTTGGTTCGTCACGACGATCTAGCACCAACGAGCTCGGGTCCTCGCCTTTGGATCTTGTTTCGGGTTGTGTGTTTTGGGGTGTGTAGAGATTAGGATGGATAAATGGATGGAATGGAAAGGATTGGGGTTTAAGGGGGTATTTATACTCCCTTAAGCCCATGGACCGAAGGCCCATATTTTCTTTTGGTCCATATCTAATCCCATCTAATTATCCTACTAAGTCTTCATATTTTGCTATTATTATTATCGTTCCACTAACTCGTTTATTTCACCCGACAAAATAATATAATAAATATTACTTTAGAAATTTCGGGATGTTACATATTCCGCAAGCATCGCCTTTCTTTCTTCGTGCACCTTCATGAGGCCCTCCTGTCTTTGCTTTTTAATGTTGGCAATCTCGGCTAGCCTCCGCTTCAAGTTTTCAAGATGCGAGCTCGTGTCGAAACTCTTAGAGGATGTGGTTCTGGACGAAGATCCTCCACCTCTAGCCGCCGCCTTGGCTTTACTCTTCCTACCGGCCGTGGCAACTCATCCGGTTCATCAAAAATTAATTCCGGATCCAACTCGTTTAGATTAATTTGACAACGACCATCGGACATGGGCTGCGATGACGATTGATCGGCCGAAGTATACGTTGTCTTTGACCGTTTGGATGGTCGCGGTGGTGATGATGTCGGGACCGTATGCCACTTTGGCGAGCTCATGCATTGTCTCCAAACATCCAACATGCTAAAATCTTTATTATAAAGGGCTTTGTATTGTTTTAAGCAGGCCACCAACACATCGGCATCGCTCATGCTGTTTTTTCTGTTATTTTGCACGCAGGTGTGAACGGCTGTGAAGTCGGTTATTATTGTGCGTAACGACTTCCATTTGTTATAGACGGAATCAGTCCCGTGATACTCTCCTCGACCCATTAAAGCAAAGAACTTGGTGCGTATTTGTATCCAAAACTCCGGCGAATGTTTGTCGTCACCTTCGATACATATAAAAGCTTAATATTAGTAAACAAAAAAAGATAACATGGAAAACATATAAATATTTTTATAATATACCTTGAATCGAGTCTTCGGAAGAGTTGATCCACGCTAACGCTAACGTCATTACCTCGTCCGCTTCCCACATTTGTTGTTCGCCCTTTTCTACCTAGGCTCTTTTTTTATGACTTCTTTTTGGACGCCGGATTTGCGTTTTGGGTATTTGGGTTTGTGGTACTTGCGAGGACGTATACGGCATTGACGCCCGAAAGAACATATCGGGGGTAAACGATGGCATGGGTGGAGGAATCGTCGGTCGTTGTTGGTTTGCACAGAAAGGGTTGCTAAGGTTGACGTTATTTGCGAGCAAACTAGCCCACCACATACAACTCGGATCCCACGGGTTTTGATTTGGGTTCGGGTTTGGGTTCGTGTTGAGCTTGAGCTCGTGTTCGGGTTCGGGTTAGGATTCATGATTTGGTGTGAAGATGAATGTTGTGAAGATGGTTAAATTTGGTGTGAAGATGAAAGTTGTTTGAGTAAAATTGAGAAAAAAGGTTTGAATTTATATAAAAATGTTAATTTTAATATTTTTTTTAAACGGTCAAAAAAGTTAGTCGTCGGTGGTGGGCCCCCCACCTCACCCCTCACCATGCCCATCGTCCCCTCCACCCTTTCCCCCTCCGCGCCCCGCCATGGTGTCCCCCCCCGCCCCTTCCCCCCTTCCGCGCCCCCATAACGATGAGTCTAATAGTCATGTTGTTTTTTAGGGTCAACATAAAAACCTCTCTTTGGAATGTAGTTGCATCATTTGCATCTTTTGGAGACTCGCTGCAAGGAAAGAAGATATAACATGTCAAACTCCAAACAAAGAAGCTAATGAAGGATATTATCATAATGTATTATAGCTATTCATATCAAACTCACAACTCATAAAAGAACACCCAACTTTAATCAAAATTTCAAATTCAAACCTCAGCATCTCTATATGGATCAAACTCATGGATAACACTCTCATACCTGATTAACTGCAACAAAAATGTAGCAAACGATCAGTGCAACATAAATTTCAGAATCTGATTGGTAAGATCAATAAACTCACCAAGAAAAGACAAACAATAATTGGGGTTAAAATTCTCGTATTATATTTCAGATAATAAAAAATGCTAAAGTTTAGGTTCAATCATAAATGAGAGTGGGTTGTGATGCCTAGTGCTTACCCAGCCATGGCGTTCAGTAGCTCGTCGTTGGCCACTAGCGGTGGTAGTGAAGTTCAAAATCACAGCGAAAACGAAGAGGTGAAGAACCAATTACGTTGTTCTGACAAACACAGAGGAAGAAGAAAGACACGAAGAGGTGGAGATCTGGTGGCAGGCTACGTGGAGAGAATACATTACAAAGTAGGGTGGTGAGTCATGTGTAATGTAAATGGCCCACAGGAAAAAAAATACTAATAACCCTTTATAAATTCATGGTACAAACATCCATACACAACGTACAATAGAATATGTGACCAGCAAGTTGATAGTTAGAAGTACAAATTTAGAAGCACAATGTACACATCAAGTACTCCCACAATTGTAACTATATAAATGAATACATCTACTTGGGTTATAAGTAGTTTCAAAACAAATATATGGTTTAGGTTAGAGGTGTTCAAAAAAACCGGTTACGGAACCGGTTTGGGCGGTTAACCGGAAAACCGGTTTTTTAAAAACCGGTTTTTTTAAAAACCGGTTTGACCGGTTTACGTAACCGGTTTACGTATCGGTTATACTTTTTGGAGCCAAAACCGGTTTTATAACCGGTTAGAAAAAAAAACCGGTTTTTTTTAATAACCGGTTATTAAAAAACCGGTTAACCGGTTTTTAAAATAACCGGTTTATAGCCGTTATAAAAAAACCGGTTAACCGGTTTTTTAATAACCGGTTAACCGGTTAAACCGGTTTTTCGAACGTTACCAAACGGCTTTATAGCCGTTTTTTTTTTTTTGCCCGTTTTTTTAGCCGTTTTTTTGGTTTTTTTACCCCCACAAACATCTATATATAGTTTAGGTTGGGTATTGGTTAGATCACACTTGATTATACAACTCCAAAAGCTCTAAACGTTTATTTCATACGCGATTATAACTCCAAACGCTCTTCTTTCGTAGTCGTTTATTTCATACTCGAGTATACCACTCTTAATTCGTAGTCGATTATCATGGCCTCCCAAAGTGCTGCTTCATCGGTCAACATGGGTGCCTCGAACACGGGAGAAACCGTCGTTCGGGTCATCCCCACGAAACGAAACCAAGATATTTGGCAACATTTCGACCTATGCGAAATGTCTAACGGAACCCAAAAAGCTAGATGCAAACATTGTTTGAAGTTTTATAACAAAGAAGCAAACTCCAGTTTAAGAGCTCATGTAGAAAGGCCCTCTTGCAAGGTCTTGAAGGACGAATCCGGAAGTAGTTCGCAGCCGGAGATGACGAATCAAGGAACGGTGTTTACGTACGACCTTGAAGCGGTACGTCAACAGTTTGGCAACTTTGTGATTCAACAATCACTTCCTTTCAACCACTTCGACAACCCTCAATTCACGGAGATGATGCAAAAGTATGTTCAACCACGCTACCAACACGTAAGTCGTTCGACCCTTAGAAGAGATATGCTTAAAGCATGGAAAAACGCTAAATCCGAACTAATTTCATACTTTTCAAACTTACAAACTGGTGTGAACTTAACAACGGATGTGTGGTCGGTACCTAATGGTTCGCCCGACTCATACATTTGTGTGACGGCTCATTGGGTTGACCCCCGGTCGTGGCAAATGATGAAACGAACCGTTGCGTTTCAATTGTTTGATTACCCGCACACGGGTAGAAATATTTTTAAACTCTTGGATAAAGTCATTCGACAATACAAGATTGAAGATAAAATCTTTTCAATATCGTTTGATAACGCGTCCAACAATACGGCCGCGGTTGGCCATTTAAAATTAAAGTATAAACCTATTTGTGATGGAGCGTTTTTTCATAGCCGATGCATTGCACATATTATCAACTTGGCCGTGCAAGATGGGTTAAACGTGATCGAAACGCAAAGAAACAATTTTAAAAGAATGTTACGAGATGTTTTTAGCAACAATAAAACATTTTCAAGATACAAAAAATTTTGTGATGAAGCTAATTGTCAATGGTTGGGGCCCAATTGGGATTGTCCAACAAGATGGAACTCGACTTGTGATATGTTTGAGAAAGCCATCCAACAAAAAGAATCACTAGTTGCGTTTCATCAAATAATGTCAAGTAGGGGTAAATGTGCACCGTACGATCCTAGAAACTGGTTATTGATTGAGATCGTTACGGAGGTTCTTCAAATTTTTAAATCTTGCACAACTAGTTTATCCGGGGTTTACTATCCAACAAGCCCCATTGCTTTACCAAAAATTGCTGTCATGTGCACAAAGTTGACTGAAATTCATTGTAGGGGTGCACCTTATTTTGATATGGGTGCAAAAATGAAAGAAAAATTTATAAAATATTTTCAACAACTACCCGCTGTTTTGACCTGTGCGGCTGCGTTAAACCCTTGCATCAATGTTGGTGGTGTTGAAGCTTTAATAGAAAAAATTTGTGATGAGCTAGGGTTAAACGACGATCAAAACCCCTATTATAGCCAAACTTTAAAGAATGATTTCAACACCACATTGGCAAACATGTATGATGTTTACCTTACAAAACACGGGTCGTCTTCCCAAATTCATGACTCGTTAAGAGCTGTTGCCCAATCCCAATCCCAAACCGACCTTGAAATGGGGATGTACTACATGATTTGGGAAGACGCCGGTAAACGTCAAAGGGTAAACACCCCAAGCAGTGAACTTGGAAGGTATGGTGGTACCAACTTTGTGAAACACATGACTCCGGATGAATTTAGAAGTCTTGATTTGCTGGCTTGGTGGAGAGGTAAGGAGGATGAGTTTCCGATCCTCGCCGCCATGGCCAAAGATTTACTAACGGTCCAAGCTTCCACGGTAGCTTCGGAGTCTGCTTTTTCTGTTTCTGGCAGGGTTATATCGATTAGGAGGACTCGACTCACTCCAGCAGCTGTAGAGATGTCGATTTGCTACAAGGATTACTTGGACTCTTTAGACAGGGCACAACATCAACGCTCACTCGAGGGGGAAATGGACTATGAGGCGGCCTTGTATGAAGACGAGGTCAATCAAGGACACATTCAACCAATGACCGATGAAGAAGCCGCGTACGACGATTACCTAAGGAATAGCTCGGGATCGGGTAGCGAAGAAAATGAGTAACAAACATCAACTTGTTAATGTAATCGTGTCTAAGCATTCTTTAATGTTTGTATTTTTGAGTTACGAATATGCGATAACGATTTAATGTTTGTATTTTTAATGTAAAAGCTATAAATGAAAGTTATGTGTTTTTAATCTTCCAAGCAAAGAATGCTAACAACGAAACCCTAAACCCTAAACCCTAAAGAAAAGAAAAAAAAAAAAAAAAAAAAAAAAAAAAAACCGGTTAACCGGTTAGACCGGTTATTAAAAACCGGTTATAAAAAACCGGTTTAATAACCGGTTCTAACCGGTTTTTAAACCGGTCCAAACCGGTTTGGCCGGTTTGAGTTTTCAGCAATAAAAACCGGTTAATAACCGGTCCGGTTATTAACCGAACCGGTTTTTTTCTGGACAAAAAAAACCGGTCCGGTTAATAACCGAACCGGTTTTTTCAAAAAAACCGATTTGTGCACCTCTAGTTTAGGTATATGAAAGGGTCCTGTTAGGGACACCCTCCACACCCATGAATATGCCGTGTATAGGTCTATACGCGGCGTATTATGGTACGATTTGACGTCCTAGCCTGGCTCTGTCATAGGGTTGTCGGATCGTAGCCTAATACGCCGCGTATAGGCCTATACGCGGCGTATTGGGTTTTGTTTATTATTGGAGTCGGCTCCCTCCCCTCCATCTCCACCATTTCTTTTTTTTCCTCTTTTTTTTTCTCACCCTCACCCTCACCCTCACCCTCTTCATTCAACCAACACCAACAACCATATATGTTTCCGGAGTCGAACGAGGAGATGACGGACGGTGCTAATGGTCAGTCGGAGTTAAACTAGGTTTCGTTTTATCTTTATTTAGTATATGTTAGGACGTAGTTGTAGATATTAGGACAGAGATTTGGTGAATGGTTTACTTTTAAATTTGTCTAGGCACCGACCGTTTTACGGTAACCCTAGTTCGTCGGGCCTCCCAAACTTAAAATAGATATCCCGTACTATTACCGTTGTTGTTAAAATTTTTATTATATTATTACTATTAAAATATTAATATTATGATTAAGATATTGTTGTTATGAAAATATTATTGTTAATAAAATAAAATACTATTATTGTATCTATTAAAATACTATTATTATTATTATTAAAATAATAATTTGAAAATACCATTTAAATATTAATTATTATATTATTATTATTAATAAAATATTATTAAAATAATAATATTAAAATACTATTATAACATTAATTATTATATTATTATTATTTTTATTCTAAACATATAGTTGTTAGTATTAAAGTATTAATTTTTATATTATTATTAGTACTAAAATATTATTATTATTAGGTACGTGATGTACGCCAGAGATTCAGATGCCGGGGTCAGGCGCGACGCAAGACGTTCGGAGGTACGTTCGTATACTGTATTGTATAATATAATATAATATAATATAGTATAATATAATATAATATTTTATTATTATATTATATTATGTTATATTGTATTGTATTGTATCAAATGGGTGCTGGTTATGTTAGTGAGTTTTTCTAGAAAAGTCCACCAGTGTTGTCTTATTATGGTTTTTTTTCTTTTTTTTTATTTCTTTTCTTTTATTTTGTTATTATTAATGTTATTTATGATTATTATTAATATTATTTAATTATCAATAACATATTATTATTGGAAATTCGATAAAGGGCGTTCAGTAACAGGACTTATCTGGGAAAATTGACAGTGCGAAACGAACTTTTAAATTATTGGATGGTTTCGTTATGGGCATCTTCAACCAGTTACAGTGGCTTACTTAGGAAAACTGGCATTTCCAAACGAACTTTCAATTTCTTGGCTGCTTTTGTTATCGACATCTCAAATCTGGCTCTTCGATTTCTTCAAACTCCAACGGTCTTGACCGCCGGTCACCACAACCGTAGTTGTGTTCACTCGAACACATATCAGTCGTCACTAAGCTTAAACTTAGGCTTGTTATTAGTTTTATTTTTAGTTGGGGGTATTCTAAGTTGTTCATGTTACGTATATTAAAGAATTATCGGCTTATATATATACGTATATATATATAGTAGATGTGCGGTATAAGAATTCATTGCGTCGACATAACCAGCACCAGATCGAGACCCTAGTTTGATGAGTTTGAATCTCTCGGATCTGCGGTATCCGCTAACGGCAGCGAGAACGGGAGCCCCTACTTTGGATAGATAGGTGGAAATTCGGTCATTGCTCCAACATAATGAGCACTAGATTGAGATATTAGTTCGCACTTAGCTGAACCGGTTGACACGTATGCAGACGTGGATTTAGGTTCGGTGTTGACCCGGATATTAACACGTTTGTTTACAACATTCGTTGACATGTTTGCATAATACAAAATGAAAGCACAAACTCAAACAACAATCCATACAATAGCAATTGCCTTCGTTATATTTCTCTTTTTCTTGTTTTACTGGTCGTTGAAGATAATTGCTATTGTATGGATTGTTGTTTGAGTTTGTGCTTTCATTGTGTATTATGCAAACGTGTTAATATCAGCGCCAACAGGGAGCCTAAATCCACGTCAGCATACGTGTCTACCGATTCAGGTAAGTCCCGGCTAATATCTTAGTCTGGTGCTCGTTGAGCTGAAGCAATGACTGAATTTCCACTTATCTATCCAAAGTATGGGCTCACGTTCTCGCTGTCGTTAACGGATACCGCGAATCCGAGAGATTGAAACTCATCAAACTAGCGTCTCGATCTGGTGCTGGTTATATAGGCGCAATGAATTCTTATAACGCACATCTACTATATATGTATACGTATATATATACGCCGATATTTCTTTAATATACACAACATGACCAACTTAGAATACCCACAACTAAAAATAAAACTAATAACAAGCCTAAGCTTAAGCTTAGTGACGACTGATATGTGTTTGAGTGAACACAACTACGGTTGCCGGTGGTGGCCGAAGGTCAAGACCGTTGGAGTTTGAAGATATCGAAGAGGCGGATTTGAGATGCCAATACCGGGAGCATCCAAGAAAGGGTTCGTTTGGCACTATCAGTTTTTCCCAAGGTAATTACCGTAACTGATTCAAGATGTTCATAACGATAGCAGCCAAAAAATTGAATGGTCGTTTTGCAATGTCAATTTTCCCATATAAGGCCTACTACTGAACACGCTTTGCCGAATTGTGAATAATAATATATTATTCATATAAATAACAATAAATAACAAAAAAAAAAACAAAAAACATAACAATACAAGCTGGTGGGTTTTTCTAGAAAAGCTCTCTTATACGCCGCGTATAGACCTATACGTGGCGTATTGGTTTGAATAATTCGCCGCGTATAGTTCTATATGTGGCGTATTAGGTCAACTGCTACATACTTTCAAATTTCAAACTCCCGCTCGAGCATCCGAGCATCCACGCACGAGCCTATATTGGACGGACACCGACCAGAATACGACATGAGACGACGAGATTTGACCCGACACCAACACGACATGGAGGTAATTTTTTTAATATTATGTTGATGATGATGATTATGTTAACATGATGATGATGATGTATTGTTGATGATGTGATGATGATGATCCTGTTGTTTGGATGGATAAAACCGTCGGCCGGACTCCGGCCCCGTAAAATGGCCGGAGTCCGGCCGTCGGTTTACAGGGACTATCAGACGTGGCGTATAGCCCTACGCCGCGTCTGGTATAATTTTTTTTATATTTTCTGTTTTATTATTAATATTATTATTAATAATATTATTATTAATAATATTATTCTTATTGTTATTATAAATATTATTATAAATATTATTATTAATATTTATTATTATTATTAATATTTTTATTATTTGTTATTATTATAGTTTATGGACGACGAGATTGAGGACGAGCTCGAGCAGATCGGGCGGGGCCAGGGCTATGTCCGTGGCCGGGTCTGGGGCCAGGGGCGGGGCCGTGGGTGGGCCCGCGGACCCCCTGAGGATGACGACGTGTTGGTCACCTACCCTCATGTGCAGTTTGATGAGGGTTCTCCCGCCCACACACGATACCTTCGCCAACGCCAGATGCACCCGTTTCCCAGCACGATTATATCCAGGTCATTTTTGGAGTCTTGTGACTCTCACCACCAGGCGGCTGAGTACATTGGACAGGATACGCCCCGGAGCCGATGCTTCAATATGCCACTATCAGCCCACCGGGAGCTGACACTGGAGGTTTACTGCACGATACGCATTACGTAAGTTTACTCCACATTGTAAGGTTTTAATATATTATATTATATTATTGCAGGCCCCGCGCGTCTGGTACGCCAGAGATTCAGATTAGGGTGCCAGGCGCCGATACGACAGTCGGAGGTTTACTTCCGCATGTTCGGGCAGGACGTCCATCTCTCGATGGAGGAGTTCACGGTTGCTCTGGGCTTATACACCGAGTAGGAGGTACGCAGCCCGATATACACGGAGAGCATCCACCAAATGCCGGAGGACGCCCTGCGGGTACGGTGCCTGGCCATCAGCGATCACGACTTCGGGGATAGGCCCTTGGACACCAAGTCCAAGGTCTCGGCTATTAGGGACCCGCTGCACAGGTACGTTCTTAAAAAGGTATTGTATTGTTTAGTACAAAGTAATATATATTAATAATATAATAAATATTATATTATATTATATTATATTATATTATATTATATTATATTATATTATATTATATTATATTATATTATATTATATTATATTATATTATATTATATTATATTATATTATATTATATTATATTATTGTTAATAAATTATATTATCTTATATTACACAGGTACCTTCACAGGCTGATTGCGATATCTATGGCGGGTCGCAACCAAGGCGCGGAGCACTGCAGCCTGCGGGACCTGTTTTTTTTGAGGTGTCTGCTGACTCACACGCTCTGCAACCTCGCTAGGGGGTTTGCAGACTATTTTGTCGGCTACCAGTTCAGGCAGGGACGAGGGTCCTTGATGGGTGGCGGGTACGTCACCCAGCTTGCGATATCTCTGGGCCATGGAGCCCTGGTGGACAGCCTGCGTATCACTCCGACCCCTCCGAGCGAGCTGGACCGCCTCCGTTGCGGCGGCATACACATTGTGCGTTCGTTCCCCGGGCCCAACGGCCCACAGGAGCGACTGGTGGCGGGTCCGGGGGCACGTGCGCCTTACGTCCCGGTGCCTTTAGTCGAGTCTCCCCCGCTCGCGGCACCGGAGGTGGAGCTTGTCCATCAGCCTGTCGACGCGGGGGAGGTGGCCGGTGGGGATTCGGACGACGGTGGTGACGGACGTGAGGATCCGGGCGCATCTCAGGTACGTTTTAATATATTATCGTTTCTTTTAATTCGTTGTGACAATCGTCAATTTCAGGTTAACTCTGTTAACTCAACTCCGTCAATTCAAACTTAAAGATCACTGAATCTATAACGCACACCTCATTACATTTAAACTAGGGTTTAAATGACGCTTGACAATTACTACATGTGTAGTCTTTCGGGAATTGCACCGAAACGCAAACAAGTTGACGCAAACGATTAGTGAATAAACGAAAAACGTCAAAATAATAATTATGTGATAATTATGTGTTAGACTTATGTGCTACTTGTTTATATTATGTGTGATGCTAAACAAGAAACAAGAACTAGTTATTTAAGCTAGAAAAGTAACAATTGGAAGTTGAGGGACTAGAGTGTAACATGTTATTATAAATAATAACATAAACCTAAAACCCTAATCCTCTCTTTCTCTCCCTCATAATCGACGGCCAGCCCCCCCCCCCCTTGTCTCCTTGCGATCGGCCCTCATACACACACATACAATCAAGATTTTTCAAGTTTAATCGAAGATTAAGGTGCTAGGAAGGTATAAACAACTATCCTATGTATTTTACATGCTTAATTTTGAGTTTGAATGGGTTAATTATAAACCCTAAAATCTGGAAATTTCATATATTGTGTTCATATGATCTTTGTTTGATTTGATGATGTATTGATGATGATTTGATAACTAGAATTGATATTGTTACATGTTAATTGTTGTGTCTTGATTTTGAGATCAAATAAAACCCTAACCATGTATGTATGGTGTGATTGATGTGCATGGATAGTGATTATGGTGTCTAGAGTGTTATATGAACGGATTATAGTCAATAGATGGTTAAATTGTGGAGTTTTGTTGCAAACAGTTTCTGGATAGATTGTGTTGTTGAAGTCACACACGATTCACAAACGAAACGTAAATAATGATGTACATTATGAATACACGACACGTAAATAATTTCTCACACATGTAACGTATCACAAATACACTTGTTAAAGTCACACACGATTCACAAACGAAACACGAAACATGTTGTGTGCATAGGAATTATGTGCCGGGTCTAGTGACTCGATATTAGTTCCGATACTTAGAAAACCTCCTTATTGTTTTAGAACGTTAGAGAGAGTTTTCTGTGACGCGCATCACTTGGTGATTTATTTTGGGAATTCTTCGCAAACAGTGAGTTTCACTTACCCCTTTAAACTGTTTTCAAACGCTTTTCACTTGGGGAGATAACATACTCCGAAAACGCATTTAAGATTTTGTTAATATAGATTATATATCACTTGTAAAGACTAAGTGGCAAACGCAATAACTAAAGTCCTTCATTCACATCGAACCGTTTAATATTGGATAATAGCGAGTCATTGTTGAGTAGTACTACTGGGTTTGACAAACCCTACCCAACGCTAAACTCGACTGGAGGTCGAGTGGGTGTAATCTTGGCTAAACACATACCATGATCGGGATAGACCTGGTGGCAAGGCAAATAATAAACAATCAGCTTCGGTGTCGAACACTTAGCTATTGATATATAATTGACATAACACTATCTGGTAACGCAAAACGCGTAACGCAAAACGCTGAACGCAAAACGCTGAACGCAAACGCTAAACGCTTAATTTAATATAAACTTGTGAACTCACCAACCCCGTGTTGACACTTTTAGTATGTTATTCTCAGGTAGCCGAGGCGGGCGCGCGATATAGGATCATGCATTACCTTAAACTCTATCATTTTTGCAAACTTGTTTTTAAACTGTTATCAATTGGGTTTTAAGTCGTCCGTGTGACGCAACACTTGGTTTATGATTTTACGCTTCCGCACTTATTTACACTTAAATGTTTCGTGGTTTGAACACTTTACTTATGATGTTTGATTATAATTAATGATTCCGATCCTGTTAGTTCACACCCTCTGACGGTAAAACTCTGTTAGTGGATTTTGAGGGTGTGACAGATTGGTATCAGAGTCATTGGTTATAGCGAACTAGAAATTGCATGCATACTAGACTATAACCGCGACGACCCATTAGTTATAATGATACGCACTGCATAGATTTGTGTAGTCTTTGTTATCTTATCTCTTTACCCTTTTCACTCATACGCGCGCATACACGGCTTACCTGTAGGAATGTCGACGCCGCCATCATCATCATCATCCGATCCGATGACTCATGCTCATGGGAAAGAACCGCAGATACCTACCGCATCGCCACCCCGAGTAGTTCCGGAACTCGAAGCTCCCGCATCAAAGAGGTATCGCTTATCCGGAGGCATGTACGAAAACGAAGTTAGCTGGGATTGGTACCCTAATATGATCAGACGTATGGTCTATCGCGAACAAGTTCCCCCGCTACCCCACCCGAACCATCCAGCTTATCCCAACACCTTACCACCCATAACCGAACCTGTAGAGCGTGTGCTCGCAGCTGTTGTTTCTTGTTTGGAGCGTGATGTTGGTTACATGCGCTATACGAGAGCGAACGTTTCCGGACTGTTAAAATATGGAACCGAAACTAAAGAGGAAATTTCCCGCATGACAGTAGCAATGAAGGAAATGCAAGAGGCTAGTGATCAACAGATGAATATTATGAGAAAGATGCAAGCCGAGATGATAGACTTGCAAGAGCAACTCCAAGTAGCAAGGACCCGAACTGAGATAGCTTTAGAGCGCTGCGATGTCTTGCAAATGCAAATTGCTCAGAACGCAGCCGAACCTGAGGCAGAACCTGAGGCAGAGCCTGAAGAGGAACCCGAAGAAGATCCCGAAGAGGAGCCTGAGGAGGATCCCGAGGAAGATCTCGAGGAGGAATCTGAAGAAGAACCGGAGGAAGAACCGGCAGAGGAGGAGGCACACTCAGAGGTGTCCTCAGACGATGACATCTAAGGATGATAACACCTAGATGGAGGGGTTGTCTCCATCCAAACTATTATTTTTCTATGATTTTAAGGATTGGTTTTAAATACTTTGTAGCGAATACAATGGTTTTAATCATGAATTATTATTTGGATTAATATATGGTTGTGATGTGATGTTTGTTCCTTTTATTTCTTTCTTACCTATCTTTTATTACATGTATGGTGTGTTTCATATGAAAGAAAAATTCATGTTTAACATTTTATGCTGTGATTCTAGGAAATGGCAGGAAGAAACGCTGGACACGGACGTGGTAACATTAACCTGACTGCAGCAGAACTCCGAACTCTGCTGAATGACCACGCGGCGGCCGCTCTAGCCGCACATGTACAGAACCAAGCTGGAAGTCCAATAGGAACGTGTACCTTCAAGAATTACCTTGACTGCAAGCCCAGTTCGTTTAAGGGAACCGAGGGAGCTATAGGTTTCCTGCGTTGGGCTGAGAAGGCCGAATCAACTTTTGAGATGTGTAATTGTCCACCTTCCAGTAGGGTCAAATTTACTGCTGGAACACTCGAAGATTCTGCCCTCACTTGGTGGAATTCGAACGTGCAGATTCTTGGATTGGAACTGGCTAACGCGATGAACTGGGAGGAGTTCAAGAACATGATGCGAGAAGAGTACTGTCCGAGAGAGGAGATTGCAAAGTGTAACATCCTAAAATTTTTATAATGTTAAATAAAAGAAAGTTATGTTTAGTGATTTCACGTTTTAGCTATTTAATGTCGAGTAAGGAACAGGTCGTGGGCTTAGATTACGTAAGATGGGTTAAATGAGAATGGGCCTTGGGTCCGTGGGCTTGAGAGATATAAATACCCATCCCAAGCCCAAGATATCATTTTATTTCCATCTTTCTCTTTTACACACTCAAAAACACACACATAACCAACCGAGATCCGAAGTCGAGACCCGAGATTTTGCTGGTAGATCTGAGTTGGAAAGGTAAGAACTAATCCCGCAAAGCTAATATTACTGAAAATGGTTAGGATTTGACGGGTTAATCGGACCCGAAACACAACTGCCCAAATCGGACCCCTAAAACGTCGATTTTAGGCCGATTTGATGGTTGGGATTTGTAGGCGCCGATCATACGATTCCGTGGGTACCAAAATCGAGTTATTTGGCTAAGAAACGAAGGAGTTATGGGCAAACAGTTCTGCAGCGCGACAACTTCGCCTTCATCTGGGCAACTTCGCCTTCAAGCGATGAACTTCGCCTGCAAGCTAAGTTCGCCTGATGAACTTCGCCTGCAAGCCAAGTTCGCCTGATGATAAGTTCGCCTGAAGCCAAGTTCGCCTGATGACAACTTCGCTGAAATGGTAACTTCGCCTAAGGTTTAACTTCGCCTAAAAGCCAAGTTCGCCTGAGGTTTAACTTCGCCTAAAAGCCAAGTTCGCCTGAGGTTTAACTTCGCCTAAAAGCCAAGTTCGCCTAAGGTTTAACTTCGCCTAAAAGCCAAGTTCGCCTGAGGTTTAACTTCGCCTAAAAGCCAAGTTCGCCTAAGGTTTAACTTCGCCTGAAGCCAAGTTCGCCTAAGGTTTAACTTCGCCTGAAGCCAAGTTCGCCTACGGTTTAACTTCGCCTAAAGTGAAGTTCGCTTAGAAAATAAATTAAAAACCTAATGGAAAATGTGTTAAGGCAGTTATCGAAAATAAAATTTTTCCAAGCTGACCTGGCAGCTTAACCCCAGCCAGGGGCTCTGCCCCTTGGACCCCTCTAGGGGCTGCCGCCCCTAGAACCCCGCTGCCAGGGGCGCTGCCCCCGGACCCCCGTTCGTTGTGGGTCATATATAGATAGAAATACAAAACGAGTAGTAGTAGTTAATTGATATGTGTAAATATTATACAGTTAGCCGAGCCCAGTTAAAGAAAGGAATTACGATCAACGGCGAACGTAACAGGATCCAGGTGAGTTTCTAGCCCCATTCCTTGTTATATTTTCGGGGCTGTGTGCATACTTGATGTGTTGTTAATACATTTATCCTAAGTGATAAGTGTATGCCATATGTGATATATGTGATATGTATGAATGATTGCTTGATGGTTCGTGAACGATCTTCGGATATTGCACGTACTGTCAGGTTGTAACGTTATAAAGCCATATGTGATATATGTGATATGTATGAATGATTGCTTGATGGTTCGTGAACGATCTTCGGATATTGCACGTACTGTCAGGTTGTAACGTTATAAATATGGCAAGTATGATATGTATGTTTATGTGTATGAACGTAATAAAGTTAATAAAAGAAGGAAATGACGGTTGTATGGTTGTATGGTTACGAAAAGGGTACCGAGCCCTAATAATACTCGAGGTATGATGTATGGTTGTATGGTAACGAAGAGGGAATCGAACCCCACTAATATTCGAAAACAAGGGACCAGACCCTAATAATATCTGTGATGTTAGGGACCAGACCCTAATAATATCTGTGATGTTAGGGACCAGACCCTAATAATATCTGTGATGTTAGGGACCAGACCCTCATAATATCTGTGATGTTAGGGATCAGACCCTTATAATATCTGTGATGTTAGGGACCAGACCCTTATAATATCTGTGATGTTAGGGACCAGACCCTTATAATATCTGTGAGGTTATAGGGCGAAAGGCTCTTTAAAACGTATGATTATGAATGAAAAGAAAGTATGTAAGTAAGAAAGAAAGTATGTAAGTAAGAATGAAGGTATGAGTACTTATGTGTGTATGAAAGAAAGTTATGAGGTTAAGTACGTATGTATGTAATAAGGTATTGTATGGTATTGTATGATTAACTAGAACTCACTCAGCGTAGCTGACTTTTAGTATGCACGCAGGTGAGTAGGTTGAGACAGCTGGCTTGAGTGGAGGACACATGGCAGAAGACTAAAGCCTGGCATCTGAAGATCTGATATGTTTTATAAGTTATGTTTTGATTTTGAAAGACAAGAGGAATGTTTTAAGACATGATTATGAATCGATATGTAATGTTTTATGAGAGTTTTATATTCCGCGTAAAGTTTTTAATTAACTCTGATATTTAGAACTGTGTTTATGAGTAAATCCAACACGAAAGTAGGGTTACCGGTGACGGGGCCTTACAAGTTGGTATCAGAGCCAGGTTCGAGAGATTTAAGCATCCTACATGCTTAGACTCGAACAGAGAATGGGATTTAAGTAAGAAAAGAAAGAAGATGCCAGTTCAAGAATGTCATGTGTCGCTCAAGCAAGATCAGTAAAGGTGAAAGGTATGATTAAATGATATACGTTAATGAGAAAGAAAAGATATGAGAATGGTACGGATATGAATAATTGATTGTTTTGAATTGACTAACTACTTAAGTAGAACCAGCACAAATAGACTCATAAAAGGAAGTGTATAGGACGCGGAAAGTAACGTGATCAGCTAATCACAACTGGCCACTGTTATTACCTGTTAGCCTTACTATCCTTGTACTAGATAGTTCCTTGAGTGATGATGTTTGTGTTTTCCCCTTTAGAATACTAATGGCTGGAGCTGGAGAATTTGTTGAAACTGGGGGTCGCACTGGACGTCGTGGCAGGCCTCGTCTTGTCCGGCAACCTTCGGTGGAAGAAGCTTCCCACACCGAAGATGAAGGAAGCGCAGCTGGAGGAGACCAGAACAACAACGAGGAAGTTCAACTTAGCCCTGCAGTTCAAGCAGCCATCGTTCAGGCTGTAGTTGCTGCTGTGAAGAACCTGAATCCCGAAGGATCTGCTGGAAGCCGTGAAAGAACTGTTGAAGGGGCAGGTGGTAATGGTAGGAAAGATGATGAGAGGGAAAAGGGTGATTCGAGTGGGGATAAGTCTGTGAAAGTCGATGATAGGAGAGGAGGACAAGGTGGGTGCAGCTATAAGTCCTTCAAAGGTTGTGACCCGCCTAAGCTGACTGGTTTAGGAGACGCAATCGCTACTCTCCAGTGGATAACCGCTATGGACAAGGTTATCCGCATTAGCGAATGCCGTCCCGACCAAGCTGTGGGTTATGCTACTCAGTCATTCGTAGATGAGGCTATGTATTGGTGGGAGAGTGTGGAGCAGAGGAAGACCCGTGAAGAGATCAAAGAGATGAAGTGGGAAGATTTGAAAGAGTTGGTAATGAAGAAGTTCTGTGCAGATGCCGAGGTTGAAAGAACGGAGATGAAGTTCCAGAATTTAAAAGCCGGTATGATGACGCATCGTGAGTATACCACGGAGTTCAACCGACTATCTAGGTTGGTGCCTGACATGGTTGACACTGAGGTCAAGAGAATCAAATGTTATGTGAGAGGGTTGCCACAAAAGGTCCGCATGTTAGTCAGGGCGATTCAACCTGCTACTTTTGATTCGGCTGTTGGACTCGCGGAAATGGTCTATGCTGACGTGGCCGCGGATGATAGGGTGGAAAGGGACGAAGAGAAAGAGAAGAAAGGGGTCACTCCTGCTAAACGACCCGGTACTCAGTTATGGAACTCCAAGGATAAGAAACAGAAAGTGTGGGAGAAGAGATCGTGTAAGACCTGCGGAAAGAGGCATGGTGGTGAATGCAAGTGGGGTAAAAGTTCTAATGTTTGTCTCAAATGTGGAAAGGCTCATGGTGGAGAATGCAGAATGGGGTCGAATGCCTGTTATAAGTGCGGGAATGTAGGGCATTATGCCAATGAGTGCAGTGCGAAGCCAGCATGTTACAAATGTGGCAAGACAGGCCATATGTCAAGGGAGTGCACTGAAGGTGTAGCTGGAGGTAGTGGAAAGAAGGATGCCGATCAAGCTAGGCCCAGAACTAGAGCCTACATGCTGACCCAGGAACAAGCCAGGCAGATTCCGGATGTCGTCACAGGTACGTTTCTAGTGAACGATGTTTCCGCTTCTGTATTATTTGATTCTGGTGCGAATAGAAGTTTTGTAGCTACGACGTTTAGTAAACTAGCTAAAATGAAAGGCTGCCGAGTGTCTGAAACTTTTGTAGTAGAAACCGCAAGTGACACTTCGGTGAAAATAACAAAAATGGTTAAGAATTGTAAGATAGAGTTAGAGGGACATGAGTTCCCTGTTACTTTGTATGTTATGGCCTTAGGAGGGTTCGATGTAGTCTTGGGTATGGATTGGTTGTCTGAGTTTGAGGCTCAGATAGTATGTAAAAGTAAGATGATAAGGTTAAAGTCATTGGATGGTAGTGCGGTGACGGTATATGGTGATAAGGAGAGTTATGGGCTTAATGTCATTTCGATGATAAAAGCCGAGGGTTTGTTAAGGCGAGGGTGCGGTGCCTACCTGGCGTATGTTGTCAACGCTACGGCCGAGACGAAAGAAATGAAGAATGTTCCTATTGTGCGCGACTACCCAGAAGTATTCCCTGAGGATCTTCCGGGGTTGCCACCTGAGCGAGAGATAGAATTTCAGATAGATCTAGTACCAGGAGCCCAGCCCGTCGCGAAGGCGCCTTACCGTCTAGCACCGTCCGAGATGAAGGAATTGATGTCCCAACTGCAAGAACTCCTCGACAAGGGTTTTATCAGACCGAGTGTTTCTCCGTGGGGCGCACCGGTTTTGTTTGTGAAGAAAAAGGATGGAAGTATGAGAATGTGCATAGACTATCGTGAGTTGAATAAGCTTACGGTAAAGAATAGAACCCCTTGCCTAGGATTGACGATCTGTTTGACCAACTGCAAGGTTCGAGTTGGTTCTCACGAATAGATCCCAGATCAGGCTACCATCAGCTGAAGGTGAAAGAGGTAGACATCCCTAAAACAGCGTTCCGAACGCGGTATGGACACTACGAGTTCCTTGTAATGTCATTCGGTCTAACAAATGCTCCTGCAGCATTTATGGACATGATGAATAGGGTGTGTCGACCGATGTTGGATAAGTCGGTTATCGTCTTCATCGATGATATATTGATTTATTCAAAGAGTGAGTCTGACCATGCCGAGCATCTGAGAGAGGTATTGGAAGTTCTGAAGAAAGAAAGGTTGTACGCCAAGTTTTCGAAGTGCGCGTTCTGGTTAAGGGAAGTGCAATTTTTAGGTCATGTGGTTAATCCGGAGGGGATTACCGTGGACCCAGCTAAGATTGAAGCGATAACGAATTGGAAGACTCCGCAGAATCCGACTGATATACGAAGTTTCCTAGGGTTAGCCGGCTACTATAGGAGATTCATCGAAGGTTTCTCCAAGATAGCCGCACCGCTGACCGGTATGACCCGAAAGACGATAGTATTCAATTGGGGAAAGTTTCAGGAGGAAGCCTTTGAAGAATTGAAGAAGAGACTCACGCAAGCTCCAATCCTTACTTTACCCGATGGTGATGAGGATTTTGTTGTTTGTGCTGATGCCTCGCATCAAGGGTTAGGTTGCGTGTTGATGCAACGAGGGAAGGTGATAGCCTACGCGTCTAGACAGTTGAAGGTCCATGAGAGTACTTATCCGACGCATGATTTGGAGTTAGCAGCTGTAGTGCATGCTCTTAAGATATGGAGGCATTATCTGTACGGCACTAAGTGTACTATCTATACCGATCATAAGAGTTTAAAGTACTTCTTCGAGCAGAAAGAATTGAACATGAGGCAGAGAAGATGGTTAGAATTGATAAAGGATTACGACTGTGAGATTAAGTATTACCCCGGTAAAGCTAACGTGGTCGCTGATGCGCTAAGTCGTAAGAATGAGGAAGTCCTTGCAACAGTCAAGTCATACAAGTTGATCATGAACTCAAGTCTTTTTGAAGAAATCATCAAAGTGCAGTCAGAAGTGTTAGTAGACGAAGGGTTAATAAAGAAAGAAAGGATTTATGGCCAGCAAGATGAGTTGATGGAAAACACTCATGGAGTTAAAACTAGGTTCGACCGTATGTGGATCCCACGCCATGGTGATCTTAGAAGTCGAATCTTAGATGAAGCTCATAAGTCAAGGTACTCAATCCATCCAGGAGCTACAAAGATGTACCAAGACTTGAAAAGGGATTACTGGTGGCCAGGAATGAAGATCGATGTAGTGGATTATGTTGGTAAGTGCTTAACTTGCTTACAAGTCAAAGCCGAACACCAAAAGCCTTATGGGAAGATGCAACCGCTAGAGATACCTGAGTGGAAATGGGAACACATCACCATGGATTTCATAACTAAGCTACCTCGTACAGCTAAGCAACATGATACCATCTGGGTGATTGTGGACCGTTTGACCAAGAGTGCTCACTTTCTGCCCATACGAGAGGCCATCTCGTCAGAAACGTTAGCAAGCTTGTTCATCAAGGAAGTGGTAACCAAGCATGGAGTACCGTTATCGATCGTGTCTGATAGGGATACACGGTTTACTTCGAGGTTCTGGAAGAAATTTCATGAAGCTATGGGGACGAGGTTGAACATCAGTACGGCGTATCATCCTCAAACCGATGGACAGTCTGAAAGGACGATCCAAACCCTTGAGGATATGCTACGTGCTTGCGTTTTAGATTTTGGTGGAAGTTGGGATGATCATCTGCATCTGGCAGAGTTCTCATATAACAACAGTTACCATTCGAGTATTGGTATGCCACCGTTTGAGATGCTGTACGGTAGACGATGTAGAACCCCGGTGTGTTGGGGTGAGATTGGTCAGAAGGAAATGGGAAGTATAGAAGTGGTTCAAGAAACGTCTTCAAAGTTCGATCAGATCAAAGCAAGAATGAAAGCCGCTCAAGACAGACAAAAGTCTTATGCGGATAAGCGGCGACGACCAATTGAGTTTAACGTTGGCGACTATGTGATGCTTAAGGTCTCGCCTTGGAAAGGAATTATCCGTTTTAGAAAGAGAGGGAAGCTAAGTCCGAGGTACATTGGACCATTTAAAATTTTGTATCGTGTGGGGGAAGTAGCTTATAAGCTGGATTTACCCGATGAGTTAGAAGGAATTCATTCAACCTTCCATGTTTCTCATCTGAGGAAGTGTCTAGCTGATAACACGTCTCACGTGCCATTAATGGACATCGAGGTTGATGAACAATTGAACTACATCGAGCAACCGATAAAGATCGTTGATCGCAAGGAGAAGCAGCTTCGTCACAAGATTATACCCTTGGTAAAAGTGATATGGAAACACCGCAAGGGATCAGATGCTACTTGGGAAGTCGAGGATGAGATGCGCAAGTTTTACCCTAGTTTGTTTATGTAATAGTTAGGTTTCGGGGACGAAACCTCTTTAAGGAGGGAAGACTTGTAACATCCTAAAATTTTTATAATGTTAAATAAAAGAAAGTTATGTTTAGTGATTTCACGTTTTAGCTATTTAATGTCGAGTAAGGAACAGGTCGTGGGCTTAGATTACGTAAGATGGGTTAAATGAGAATGGGCCTTGGGTCCGTGGGCTTGAGAGATATAAATACCCATCCCAAGCCCAAGATATCATTTTATTTCTATCTTTCTCTTTTACACACTCAAAAACACACACATAACCGACCGAGATCCGAAGTCGAGACCCGAGATTTTGCTGGTAGATCTGAGTTGGAAAGGTAAGAACTAATCCCGCAAAGCTAATATTACTGAAAATGGTTAGGATTTGACGGGTTAATCGGACCCGAAACACAACTGCCCAAATCGGACCCCTAAAACGTCGATTTTAGGCCGATTTGATGGTTGGGATTTGTAGGCGCCGATCATACGATTCCGTGGGTACCAAAATCGAGTTATTTGGCTAAGAAACGAAGGAGTTATGGGCAAACAGATCTGCAGCGCGACAACTTCGCCTTCATCTGGGCAACTTCGCCTTCAAGCGATGAACTTCGCCTGCAAGCTAAGTTCGCCTGATGAACTTCGCCTGCAAGCCAAGTTCGCCTGATGATAAGTTCGCCTGAAGCCAAGTTCGCCTGATGACAACTTCGCTGAAATGGTAACTTCGCCTAAGGTTTAACTTCGCCTAAAAGCCAAGTTCGCCTGAGGTTTAACTTCGCCTAAAAGCCAAGTTCGCCTGAGGTTTAACTTCGCCTAAAAGCCAAGTTCGCCTAAGGTTTAACTTCGCCTAAAAGCCAAGTTCGCCTGAGGTTTAACTTCGCCTAAAAGCCAAGTTCGCCTAAGGTTTAACTTCGCCTGAAGCCAAGTTCGCCTAAGGTTTAACTTCGCCTGAAGCCAAGTTCGCCTACGGTTTAACTTCGCCTAAAGTGAAGTTCGCTTAGAAAATAAATTAAAAACCTAATGGAAAATGTGTTAAGGCAGTTATCGAAAATAAAATTTTTCCAAGCTGACCTGGCAGCTTAACCCCAGCCAGGGGCTCTGCCCCTTGGACCCCTCTAGGGGCTGCCGCCCCTAGAACCCCGCTGCCAGGGGCGCTGCCCCCGGACCCCCGTTCGTTGTGGGTCATATATAGATAGAAATACAAAACGAGTAGTAGTAGTTAATTGATATGTGTAAATATTATACAGTTAGCCGAGCCCAGTTAAAGAAAGGAATTACGATCAACGGCGAACGTAACAGGATCCAGGTGAGTTTCTAGCCCCATTCCTTGTTATATTTTCGGGGCTGTGTGCATACTTGATGTGTTGTTAATACATTTATCCTAAGTGATAAGTGTATGCCATATGTGATATATGTGATATGTATGAATGATTGCTTGATGGTTCGTGAACGATCTTCGGATATTGCACGTACTGTCAGGTTGTAACGTTATAAAGCCATATGTGATATATGTGATATGTATGAATGATTGCTTGATGGTTCGTGAACGATCTTCGGATATTGCACGTACTGTCAGGTTGTAACGTTATAAATATGGCAAGTATGATATGTATGTTTATGTGTATGAACGTAATAAAGTTAATAAAAGAAGGAAATGACGGTTGTATGGTTGTATGGTTACGAAAAGGGTACCGAGCCCTAATAATACTCGAGGTATGATGTATGGTTGTATGGTAACGAAGAGGGAATCGAACCCCACTAATATTCGAAAACAAGGGACCAGACCCTAATAATATCTGTGATGTTAGGGACCAGACCCTAATAATATCTGTGATGTTAGGGACCAGACCCTAATAATATCTGTGATGTTAGGGACCAGACCCTCATAATATCTGTGATGTTAGGGATCAGACCCTTATAATATCTGTGATGTTAGGGACCAGACCCTTATAATATCTGTGATGTTAGGGACCAGACCCTTATAATATCTGTGAGGTTATAGGGCGAAAGGCTCTTTAAAACGTATGATTATGAATGAAAAGAAAGTATGTAAGTAAGAAAGAAAGTATGTAAGTAAGAATGAAGGTATGAGTACTTATGTGTGTATGAAAGAAAGTTATGAGGTTAAGTACGTATGTATGTAATAAGGTATTGTATGGTATTGTATGATTAACTAGAACTCACTCAGCGTAGCTGACTTTTAGTATGCACGCAGGTGAGTAGGTTGAGACAGCTGGCTTGAGTGGAGGACACATGGCAGAAGACTAAAGCCTGGCATCTGAAGATCTGATATGTTTTATAAGTTATGTTTTGATTTTGAAAGACAAGAGGAATGTTTTAAGACATGATTATGAATCGATATGTAATGTTTTATGAGAGTTTTATATTCCGCGTAAAGTTTTTAATTAACTCTGATATTTAGAACTGTGTTTATGAGTAAATCCAACACGAAAGTAGGGTTACCGGTGACGGGGCCTTACACAAAGTTGGAATCTGAGTTTTGGTCATTGAAGATGGTGGGTTCAGAAATCGAAGCCTACACTACCCGTTCTCACGAGTTAGCTGTGATGTGTCCGCGGATGGTGGATCCGCCGAGTAAGAGGATTGAAATGTATATTGATGGGTTAGCACCGCAAATTCAGGGCATGGTAACGTCTTCCAGACCAGACACGATTCAACAAGCGATTCGGTTAGCTCACAAACTAACGGATCAAGCAGTGACCCAAGGTGCGCTACCACCTAGGGGTTCAACCACTAAAGCCCGTGACAACCCGAGCACTGACAACAACAACAGCAACAGGAACCCGAGCAGCGGAAAGAGAAAGTCTGACAACACCAGATCCTCATCCTCGAACCCCCCACAGCAACACCACTACCGTAAGCCCGAACCCATTCGGAGCTTCAACAATCAGAGTCACAACAATAATAACAACGGTAGGGGGCAGGGTTCGAGCGGCTATGCTGGGAAATATCCGAAGTGCAACAGGTGCAACTATCATCATGCTGGCCCGTGTGACCGTGTCAAGTGTCAGAGATGCGGAAAAATGGGTCACCAGGCAAAGGAATGTAGAGGAGACCTTGCGGCAAAGGGTGCTCCTAAACCATCCATGACAACCAAGGGATGTTTTGAGTGTGGACAAGAGGGACATTTTAAGAAAGACTGCCCCAAGCTGAAACAGAACGACAACAATGGAGGTAATGGAAGTGGCAGTGGTGGTGGAAACAATGGTAAAGGAAGAGCTTTTGTTATTGGGTCGGGTCAAGCCCGCAATGATCCGTACGTGGTGACTGGTAAGTTCCCTGTGAACGATTGTTTTGCTTCTGTATTGTTTGACACTGGAGCTGATAGGAGTTTTGTGTCGAAAGCCTTTAGTCAACTCTTAGACTTAACTCCAACCCCGTTAGATGCTAAATTTCCTGTTGAATTAGCTGACGGTAAGACTATAGTAACGACTCATGTACTTGCGGGATGTAAGTTAAAACTGTCAGGTCATGTTTTTTATATTGACCTTATTCCTTTTACGCTTAGTAGTTTCGATGTCGTGGTCGGCATGGACTGGTTATCCGAGAACCGAGCAGAGATTATATGTCACGACAAGATAGTCCACATTACTACCCCTTTCGGCGAGATCATTTCGATCCGGTGCGAGAGAAGAGGCAAGACCACCAGCGTCATTACCCTCATGAAGGCGCAGAAGTATCTACGAAAGGGTCATCCGGCAATTTTGGCGCAGATTGTTGAGAAACCCGCGGAAGAGAAGCGAATTGAAGATATACCGATTGTGCGAGATTTTCCGGAAGTTTTCCCGGAGGATTTGCCTGGACTCCCTCCTATTCGACAAGTCGAATTCCAAATCGAGTTGACCCCCGGTGCAGCACCCATAGCACGAGCTCCGTATCGGCTCGCACCGGCGGAGCTTCAGGAGCTGTCCACTCAGTTACAAGATATGTCGGATAAGGGTTTTATCCGACCTAGCTCATCACCATGGGGAGCCCCTGTCTTATTTGTCCGAAAGAAGGACGGGACTTTCCGCATGTGTATCGACTACCGGGAGTTGAACAAGGTGACGGTCAAGAACCGTTATCCTTTACCCCGAATTGATGATCTGTTTGACCAACTCCAAGGATCGAGTTACTACTCGAAGATCGATCTGCGGTCTGGTTACCATCAACTAAGAGTGCGCGAAGAAGATATCTCAAAGACGGCTTTCAGAACACGGTATGGTCACTATGAGTTTTCAGTTATGCCTTTTGGCTTAACCAACGCACCAGCCGTATTTATGGATCTTATGAATCGAGTATGCAAGGCGTACCTCGACAAGTTTGTGATTGTGTTTATTGACGATATCCTGGTCTATTCCAAGGACAAGGCTGACCATGAAGAACACTTAAGGGTAATTCTGGAATTGTTGAAGAAGGAACAACTGTACGCTAAACTCTCGAAATGCGAATTTTGGCTTCGCGAGGTTCACTTTTTAGGACATGTGATCAACGAGAATGGTATCCATGTCGATCCCGGTAAGGTAGAGGCCATCAAAAACTGGGAAGCACCTAAGACTCCGACTGAGGTGCGGCAATTCCTAGGGCTGGCCGGCTACTACCGGCGTTTCATCGAAGGATTTTCAAAGATTGCCCAACCCCTCACCGCTTTGACTCACAAGGGTACTAAGTACATTTGGGGTGACGCGCAAGAATCCGCTTTTCAACTATTGAAAACAAAACTCTGTAGCGCCCCTATTCTAGCCCTACCCGAGGGAACGGAGAATTTCGAGGTACATTGTGACGCATCGATACAAGGTCTCGGTTGTGTGCTGATGCAACTCAAGAAGGTTATAGCTTATGCCTCTCGACAACTACGGGTTCACGAGAAGAACTACATGACCCATGATTTGGAACTCGGAGTTGTGGTGTTTGCCCTTAAGATATGGAGGCATTACTTGTACGGTACCAAGTTTACCATTTACACCGACCACAAGAGTCTCCAACATATCTACGATCAGAAGGAGCTGAACATGCGACAGCGTCGTTGGGTCGAGCTGCTTAAAGATTATGATTGTGCCATCAAGTACCACCATGGCAAGGCCAATGTAGTGGCCGACGCTCTCAGCAGAAAAGAAACCGATAAACCCAGGCGAGTGCGAGCATTGCAACTCACGATTCATACCAACTTACCCAATCAGATTCGCGATGCGCAACTCGAAGCTTTGAAAGATGATAATCTTCCATCGGAACTCATGCGGGGCATGAACAAGCAACTTGAAACCAAATCGGACGGGGTCCGATATTTTGAGAACCGGATTTGGGTTCCACGATACGGAGAGTTTTGAACTCTGGTGATGGACGAAGCACACAAGTCCAGATATTCTATCCACCCTGGCTCAGATAAAATGTATCATGACTTAAAGGCACTTTACTGGTGGCCGAATATGAAAGCCGACATTGCCACCTACGTGAGCAAATGCTTGACTTGTGCCAGAGTCAAAATAGAATACCAGAAACCATCTGGCCTACTACAACAACCGAAACTTCCAATGTGGAAATGGGAACACATTTCAATGGATTTTATCACGGGATTACCTAAAACACCGACGGGATGCGATACCATCTGGGTGATCGTTGACCGGTTGACTAAGTCCGCACACTTTTTTGCGATTAAGGAATCGGAAAAAATGGAAAGATCGACTTGCGTCTACATGAAGGAAGTAGTGTCTAGACACGGAGTGCCTGTCTCAATCATTTCTGATCGAGATTCCCGTTTCACTTCGCACTTTTGGAAGTCGCTACAGAGTGCCCTAGGCACACGCCTTGATATGAGCACAGCCTACCATCCTCAGACGGATGGGCAAAGTGAACGAACTATTCAGACCTTAGAGGACATGTTGCGTGCATGTGTATTGGATTTCGGAAAAAGTTGGGAACCTCACTTACCTTTGGTAGAGTTTTCGTATAATAACAGCTACCACGCAAGTATTAAAGCAGCGCCATTTGAAGCACTGTACGGACGAAAGTGTCGATCACCTCTCTGCTGGGCAGAGGTGGGTGACAGCCAAATCACTGGTCCAGAACTGGTACTTGAAACTTCGGAAAAGATTGTTCAAATCCGAAATCGCATGGCAGCAGCACGAGATCGCCAAAAGAGTTACGCCGACAAGCGCCGAAAACCTCTCGAATTTCAAGTGAATGACCAATTGTTACTCAAAGTATCACCTTGGAAAGGTGTGGTTCGCTTTGGGAAGCGAAAAAAACTCAACCCACGATACGTTGGTCCTTACCGGATAACGGAACGCGTTGGTCCGGTGGCGTACCGACTGGACTTACCAGCGGAACTCAGCAGTGTACACAATGTCTTCCACGTATCCAATTTTAAGAAATGCTTATCCGATGAAACCTAAGTAGTCCCTTTGGACGAACTGCAAATTGATGAACAGCTACGCTTAATTGAAGAACCAGTTAAAGTTTTGGACTGGGAAACCAAAACACTCAAGCACAGCAAAATTCCAATCGTTAAGGTTCGTTGGAACTCAAGACGTGGACCGGAGTTCACGTGGGAACGCGAGGATCAAATGATGAAAAAATATCCTCACCTTTTTGAAGGGCTGACCAAACACAGAAAACCGCGAAACCCGACAAACCGTCAGAAATCACCGGAGGTATGAATTAAATTTCGGGACGAAATTTCTTTCTACTAGGGGATGATATGACAAACTGAAAATTTTTCTTACTTTTTCAGACACTCATCACGACTTGACTCAAATTTTCGGGACGAAAATTCTTTAACATGGGAATGATGTGACAATCGTCAATTTCAGGTTAACTCCGTTAACTCAACTCCGTCAATTCAAACTTAAAGATCACTGAATCTATAACGCACACCTCATTACATTTAAATTAGGGTTTAAATGACGCTTGACAATTACTACATGTGTAGTCTTTCGGGAATTGCACCGAAACGCAAACAAGTTGACGCAAACGATTAGTGAATAAACGAAAAACGTCAAAATAATAATTATGTGATAATTATGTGTTAGACTTATGTGTTACTTGTTTATATTATGTGTGATGCTAAACAAGAAACAAGAACTAGTTATTTAAGCTAGAAAAGTAACAATTGGAAGTTGAGGGACTAGAGTGTAACATGTTATTATAAATAATAACATAAACCTAAAACCCTAATCCTCTCTTTCTCCCCCTCATAATCGACGGCCAGCCCCCCCCCCCCCCTTGTCTCCTTGCGATCGGCCCTCATACACACACATACAATCAAGATTTTTCAAGTTTAATCGAAGATTAAGGTGCTAGGAAGGTATAAACAACTATCCTATGTATTTTACATGCTTAATTTTGAGTTTGAATGGGTTAATTATAAACCCTAAAATCTGGAAATTTCATATATTGTGTTCATATGATCTTTGTTTGATTTGATGATGTATTGATGATGATTTGATAACTAGAATTGATATTGTTACATGTTAATTGTTGTGTCTTGATTATGAGATCAAATAAAACCCTAACCATGTATGTATGGTGTAATTGATGTGCATAGATAGTGATTATGGTGTCTAGAGTGTTATATGAACGGATTATAGTCTATAGATGGTTAAATTGTTGAGTTTTGTTGCAAACAGTTTCTGGACAGATTGTGTTGTTTATGTTCAACTGACTGTAACGGGGTGTAAATGTGAAAATTTATTGAGATAATTGATACTACAGTAAACTAGGTTGAGTCTAGTTTTAAAGAATATAAATTTGCAATTTTTGGACATGTAAAAGTTAACCTTTATGATTTTACAAAAACGTTGTGCAAAGCTGAGTTGTTAGACCTGCTGTTAGGTTGTTTTGTAAATGTTATATCTCATGAACTACGAGACCAATTGGGTTGGTTCCACTTCTGAAAGTTGACTTGTTGAGTTAGGAACCTAACCCAAGTGGTCTTGCATTTATTGGATTTTTCGTTTAACGGGAATTTCAAATAACATTCTGTTGCGCATAAATTTGACTGCTATGAGTTTGCTGTGGTAAATTGATCTTTGTGAGAAATATGTATGGAATAAAAATACAACAAAATATGTTCTGGAAACCTAACACGTACATGCTTTTGTGATGATTTTTGGTAAATTTATTGTGATGCTATGATCGGTGGGATAGACTAGTTTTTCAAGTAGAATTCTGTTGTTAAGAAACTAGTTGCTGAATTTTGTGAAAGTTGCATGAAACATGGTGATTGCTAATTTATTATCATGTTTTGACCAAATTGCCCTTGCGGGGGATAATTGCTAACTAATTGTCGTATTTTGACCAAAATACCCTTGCGGGGAATAATTGCTAATTGATTGTCATGATTTGACCAAATTGCCCTTGCGGGGAATAATTGCTAGTTAATTGTTATGTGTGGACCAAATTGCCCTTACGGGAAGTAATTGCTAGTGATGTACATTATGAATACACGACACGTTAATAATTTCTCACACATGTAACGTATCACAAATACACTTGTTAAAGTCACACACGATTCACAAACGAAACACGAAACATGTTGTGTGCATAGGAATTATGTGCCGGGTCTAGAGACTCGATATTAGTTTCGATACTTAGAAAACCTCCTTATTGTTTTAGAACGCTAGAGAGAGTTTTCTGTGACGCGCATCACTTGGTGATTTATTTTGGGAATTCTTCGCAAACAGTGAGTTTCACTTACCCCTTTAAACTGTTTTCAAACGCTTTTCACTTGGGGAGATAACATACTCCGAAAACGCATTTAAGATTTTGTTAATATAGATTATATATCACTTGTAAAGACTAAGTGGCAAACGCAATAACTAAAGTCCTTCATTCATATCGAACCGTTTAATATTGGATAATAGCGAGTCATTGTTGAGTAGTACTACTGGGTTTGACAAACCCCACCCAACGCTAAACTCGACTGGAGGTCGAGTGGGTGTAATCTTGGCTAAACACATACCATGATCGGGATAGACCTGGTGGCAAGACAAATGATAAACAGTCAGCTTCGGTGTCGAACACTTAGTAATACTTGTTTTATAGGCTAGCTACCTATAGATATATAATTGACATAACATTATCTGGTAACGCAAAACGCGTAACGCAAAACGCTGAACGCAAAACGCTGAACGCAAACGCTAAACGCTTTATTTTATATAAACTTGTGAACTCACCAACCCCGTGTTGACACTTTTAGTATGTTATTCTCAGGTAGCCGAGGCGGGGCGCGCGGTATAGGATCATGCATTACCTTAAACTCTATCATTTTTGCAAACTTGTTTTTAAACTGTTATCAATTGGGTTTTAAGTCGTCCGTGTGACGCAACACTTGGTTTATGATTTTACGCTTCCGCACTTATTTACACTTAAATGTTTCGTGGTTTGAACACTTTACTTATGATGTTTGATTATAATTAATGATTCCGATCCTGTTAGTTCACACCCTCTGACGGTAAAACTCTGTTAGTGGATTTTGAGGGTGTGACAGATTGGTATCAGAGTCATTGGTTATAGCGAACTAGAAATTGCATGCATACTAGACTATAACCGCGACGACCCATTAGTTATAATGATACGCACTGCATAGATTTGTGTAGTCTTTGTTATCTTATCTCTTTACCCTTTTCACTCATACGCGCGCATACACGGCTTACCTGTAGGAATGTCGACGCCGCCATCATCATCATCATCCGATCCGATGACTCATGATCATGGGAAAGAACCGCAGATACCTACCGCATCGCCACCGACGCCAGGTTGCAGGCCCTTGAGTTGGCGATGAGGCAGATGTCGCGCTAGATCGACTGCCTACAGCGTGCCACCGCCACCCCCTCCCAGTTTTGACCACGAGGCGAGCACGTCTGGCGTGAGACGCGGACGGGGCGACGATGTGGATGCCGCGGACGGTTCGGGGCCGAGGCGCAGGGGAGAGGACGACGCGTCCGGGGCCTCGGGGGCCACGATGACGGCATGGGGATGAACATGGAGGACTTTCTGTAGATTTTTATGTTTTAGTTGTCGTATTTTCTTTTATTTGTATAGATTATCAATATAACAGTGATTTTTTGGTATATATATGTGTTAACTACCTTTCACCGAAATAATATTAAATATTAAATAAATAATTAACATATAATGATAATAATAATAATAATAATAACAAATTAACAAAGAAAAAAAACATAATAAGACAAAATTTGTGGGGTTTTCTAGAAACACCGACCTATAGACCGGTGTTTTAGCAATTGGGGTGGTGTACCTAGGATATCTGATACGATAACTATAAAATTTGAGAAAGAATCATAGAAAGATGATAAGATATCAAAAAGTTTGAGGTATTAGGTAGGTTTGGATACTAAATTATATATTTTATGGAAGTAGGCTGGAATCCATAGTTCCAACTATTAATAATATACTTTTATAATCAAAATTTACAATAAGCCATCCATGGTTTCCTTAACCCCAACAATCAACATTCAAGCATAGTGCTTGGGTATTTAATTTACTGATAGATTCCTTTTCATGTAACTTTAAAAGAATATAATTATAAGTTATAACTCTACACAATTTTTAATTTAAGACATACAATTATAACTTTTTTTTTACATTTTAAGATATAAAATAAGATGATAAGTTGTAGGGATGAGATTGGTATTGTACTCGTGCCATACCCGAAGTACTGAAACAAGTAAAGAGTGAACATATAAATCGAATACTGCATCGATTTTGTGGTTTTGGTACTAGTACCATTAAAATACCAATTAATATATAAAAAAAAACAAGTTATATCTAAACTAAAAACATGGAAAACACACCCTCTCTTAGGTTGTTCACTATGAGCCCATCCACGTCATCGCCACGTAAGAAATGGGCTTCGAAACCCTTTTCCATAACGTCCCGTTGTGGTTTAAAGCTCCTTTACCACCCATTATATACACATACATATATATATGTATGTGTGTATGAGAAAGTGCCCCCCCAACGCCCCTCTGCGGTGTTCAGAACCAAAACCGCCCCTTCAACACCCATAGCGAACTGCCTTATAAGTTGTAGAAACACGCTTTGAGTCGTGAAGTAATGGTTTGAATTGAACAATTTGTCAAATCGTTGAAAGTTAATTTTGGAACATTCTTTAACAATCAATTCAAGAATAACGAAAATAAATAGTCAAACATCAAATTAAACTAATATAAACTTATATTAAACTAATATAAATAGTACCCATTCCTCCCATCAAAACACATCACATTCATTTCAAATTTTCAATACAAGAAAATAGATAACGTCGTGCACAATGAAAATAGATAACGTCGTGCGCATACTATTGAAGATTTGTTTATCGAATCACTTTTTTTGTGTGATCAAAGTACCATCAAAAGATGGTTACATACTTACATATCTAAATTTAACTAGCATTTGCTTATAGTTAGGATTATAACTTATAAGTACTTACATATCTAAAATTAACTAGTATTTGCTTAATAGTTAGGATTATATATTGAGCACAATTGAAAAGCCTTTTCATGGGTATGGGTTATTTTTCAAAAAGGGTATTCATATAAGTAGAATATAGATTCTTTAGAAAATGGACTAATTAAGATACAACAAAAGATACCAAAACAAACCAACGAACCTTTTTCTTTAGACTTAACTTTGTAGAAGAAGCTCTTGGTTTCTCTGTCTACAAAAACTAAATTCATACTATATTATAGGTCATTAGAAATCTCACACCCCTTAATATTAATTGTTAGCAAGATTCAAATCATAGGCCGTGTGTTAAACTCTATGTAGAGGGTAAAAATTGCTATATGTCATCGGTTAAACTTAATTATAAGTTTATGTTACTGCCTCTCTAAGTCTCTAGCAGTTAAACTTGTTTAGGGGGTTTTAAAGTTGATATTTCCATCATTTTTTTTCTTTTACGGATAGCTCACGCCTTTTAAACTTACGTTTAAATCTACACTTCTTTCACCATGAAACTACATCCTTAACCACCTATGGAAAACACCTTTTCACTAAAACTGATTTTACCATCTTTTCTTTTTTAAATTAAAGTATTTACTTATTGACTTATTGCAAAACATTTTTTCACTTTTTTTTTTCTCTAGAATAGCTGGAAAACTAATTTGGAAAATTAATTGGTCTTCTGACCCACAATCTTTTTCTACGTCTAGACATGCAAAACTTTCAAATGTGAGACTTTTTGTTTGTTTGGTCGTTTGAAAGTAAATAAACTAATTAACATAGTCAAAAGCAAATTCATAAGACACGAAAAGAAAACACACACACAGTTAATATTGAATAACTCTCAATATAATACATTAAGAAACAATAACTCAAAAAAACCCATGTTACACACAATTAGTGTCTCTTATCTCGCTCTTATGAATCCCTAACTCGGTTCCATATATGTCATATATCCAGTGTTAATTGATAACCCAACTTGATCAACAAAAATAATAATAATAATAATAATAATTAATAAACCTGCCTAGAACCCATAGTTCTAATCAATTCTATTTAGAACACATTGGGTTTGGTCCACCGGCCTACTCGGAATTAGCCTTCACGTGTAATACTTTTATACACCCAAATAATAATCTTTCTTACATATATGGAAAAACATATTATTTTGTAAATAGTATGCTTAAAGTAATAATTATTTTCTGTTAGTGGACTTGATTATTAATTTTGATGTAACATAATATGTAGTTATTTATTTGTCCCCCAATGAACACATCTACTTAGGTTATAAGTAGTTTCAAGACAAAACAAATATATGGTTAATGTATATGATAACTATAAAATTTGAGAAAGAATCATGGAAAGATGATAAGATATCAAAAAGTTTGAGGTATTAGGTAGGTTTGGATACTAAATTATATATTTTCATGGAAGTAGGTTGAAATCCACAGTTACAACTATTAATACTTTAATAATCAAAATTTACAATGAGCCATCCATGGTTTCCCCAACAATCAGCATTCAAGCATAGTGCTTGGGTACTTAATTTAAAGTAAACATTTTAAGATACTGATAAATTCCTTTTCATGTAACTTTAAAATAATATACTTATAAGTTATAACTCTACACAACTTTTAATTTAAGGCATACAATTCCTTTTTTTTTAATTACATTTTAAGATATTATAAGGTTTTGGGAGCAAAAGATAGATTTTTATGTGAGTTCTAAGTTACCAAAAAATAACGGTTATTAACAAAGACGGTAATATGTTTTTAACGGCTAACCCATATAATCTAATTATACTTCTAAACCTACATATTTTTCTACCGATACTAGCTTGACTAAGGCTTTTCTACACACCTAAATCGGTAGGTTATGGCCATTGGCTAATTTGATTGATATAAATAAGATGATAAGTTGTAGGGATCGATGAGATCGGTATTGTACTCGTACCGTATCGAAAAATACTGAAACAAATAAAGAGTGAATATATAAATCAAATGCTACACCGATTTTATAGGTTCGATACCAGTACCATTTAAATACCAATTAATATAAAAAAAAAATTGTATCTAAACTAAAAACATGGTTTGAATTGAACAATTTGTCAAATTGTTGAAAATTGATTTTGGAACATTCTTTAACAATCAATTCAAGAATAACGAAAATAAATACTCAAACATCAAATTATACTAATTTAAAGTTTTCTTTTGTCCAATATAAATAGTACATTCATTCCAAATTTTCAATACAAGATTGTCACAAACATAAAAACAACATGCACAAAAGTGGTTCATCTTTAGCTTTAGGTCCAGGAGGGTTAGACATAGCCCAATCCTTCTTCAAACCCATCCATGGCTCATCACCACCACCAACCACAACCCGAACCATCAAAGTCTCAGTTATAGGTGTAGGTAACGTTGGCATGGCCATTGCCCAAACCATCCTAACCCAAGACCTCGCTGCTGAGATCGCACTCGTTGATGTTAATGCGGACAAACTCCGTGGTGAGATGCTTGATCTCCAGCATGCTGCTGCATTCCTCCCACGTACCACTATCTCGGCTTCCGTTGATTACTCTATAACCAAGGGCTCTGATCTTATTATTGTTACCGCGGGTGCACGACAGATACCCGGAGAGTCTAGGCTGAATTTGTTGCAAAGGAACTTAGCTTTGTTTTCCAAGATTATTCCTCCGCTTTCTGCGGGGTCACCCGATGGTATTTTGTTGATAGTGTCGAACCCGGTTGATGCGTTGACCTATGTTGCGTGGAAGTTGTCGGGGTTTCCCGCCAATCGGGTTATTGGGTCGGGCACGAATTTGGATTCTTCTAGGTTTCGGTTTCTGATTGCGAATCATCTTGACGTCAATGCGCAAGACGTGCATGTGAGTTTATTGTGTCACATTATATGGACTCAATGAGGTTATATGAGCTGTATAACTTTTGCATATTTGTCAGGTTTCGTAAAGGTATAGGTATATGGCCTTACGACCTGTCAATGTAATGCGGTCCGTATTCATTTAGTATTTTTTATTTATTTATTTTTAAAAAGTCACAATATAGGTTTTCTTGTTTTAATCATACTAAAACCATAAATCAAGATCACATAATCTTTGACATATTATAACGTACCTCTTAAGTATATTAATTCATAGTCTTATTTGACATTTTATTTTTTTGTGACAAAAAACTTTTCAGAGTTTCTTCTCTTTAACCGTTTATATTTTTTGTCTAAGGCATATATAATGGGCGAGCATGGAGATTCATCTGTAGCACTATGGTCAAGCATAAGCGTTGGCGGGGTGCCAATACTTAGCTTCCTAGAGAGGCAACAAATCGCCTACGAGAAGCAAACACTCGAGAAGATCCACAAAGAAGTTATCCAAGGCGCATACGAAGTAATTGGTTTAAAGGGTTATACATCATGGGCCATTGGTTACTCTGTGGCTAACTTGGCTCGGACCATATTAAGGGACCAACACAGGGTCCATCCTGTGTCAGTCCTAGCCAAAGGGTTGTATGGTATTGATGTTGGCGATGTCTTTCTTAGCTTGCCAACACAACTAGGGAGAAACGGAGTGTTGGGTGTGACAAATTTGCATATTAGTGAAGAAGAGTCTCAACAACTTAAAAAATCTGCCACGACCATCTTGGAGGTGCAAAGCCAATTGGGTATATGAATATCATTTTTGTTGATGCACCATTTACTTAACACAAATATAAAATGTGCACACACTTTTTAATCGCTTGTTAAACAATAACATATGTTATTTGTATGTATTTTTTTATCATGTATTGTTTTCTATATGTTCTAAACTTTCACTTATATTATATATTTTGTAACATAACATGTATTTTTGAAGTATAATTTGTATTTGTGGATCTTATACTGGTAGAAAAGAAAAGGTCTTGGTAATGGCAACGGATGACGTACTCTGGCCCAAAATGCAAGCCCATTGTAAGATATTAAAATTGCAGCAGCACAATGAAATTGGAAAGGTGAACAACCTGGCCGGTAGGGATAAGCAAATGATACCGGGTACCAGCACTGACTTCTTACCAGACTGACCAGTATGATACCCCGCTCATCTCTACTGGCAAGCAGGCACTAGGCGGTAGCTAGTCCTAAATAACTGAATACATCACAACACAAAGGAGGTTAAAGGTCATTGTCGTTCTAAATTACACTTCGTTTGAAAATATGAGACGTGAACCTTTACCATTTGAATATACAAAGCATTTATACAATTTAGCACCGATTGATCAAAAGCTCACTTTTTTGTTGTTCGATGTATTAAGTATTGAAAGAATATAAGACCGAGTGTTATGGAAAGGAGTTCGCTAATAAAAAGTAACATCACGCCACTGCCATGTTGGCAGTGAGATATTAACTAACTAAAGAATCAAATACTTTTAATGGTTTAACTACAAAAACAATTTTTTTTATCTTTTATATATATATATATATATATATATATATATATATATAAAAAATATAAGTAGGAGGTCGCAATTGATTGGAAAGGAATCTGGCCCGCAACAAATTTCTTTAATGTTTAGTCACCATTGAAACCCCCTTATATAGGTGTAATGGTGTTTGGCGCCTCCATCATGATAATATGAAGGTGGACGACGCCCATAACACATGGGTTAAAAGGAACACAACACAACAAAATATTGGTGTGAAATGCCTTTTTTTTTCCCGCATATTGAATAACACATACCCATCTCTTTATATATAATAAAAATTATGCAATACAAGATAAGTATTAAAGTCTTAACAAAATTCTAAAACAGCATAGAAGAAAAAAACAATAAAAATAAATAGATAGAGATAACCACTCTAACTTATCTTTAGAATATGATAATTACGCAACTTATCACAATTTCAAATTTGGCCTCTCAAATATGGCCTTTTAGAGTGTGTTTAAAAACTCAAATGGTTTAAATTTGTTTAGAAACTCATATGTTTTTGTCTACTTCAATGAATCAACATATTCAACCACTTTATGGTTTGCCAATGAACATGACACGATGTTGTATACGAAGATAAAGAATTTTATGACAAATGGGGAACTAGACGGTTGAAAAGAATTTGTGGGTGTGACTACCATTGAAGATGAAACGATGGACTCTCTGTCTTATCATACAAATCACAACCTTTTATTGAGATCCTATAACATTTATGATATTTTGGTGCTTGTTTGTGGAATAGACAACAAAATTAATGCCAATCTTTTTAGATACTGATGTTAAAGGATTCTGCATATCTATATAGTGGACGTTCACCACTAAACTAGCTACTTCATGCTGGAAAAATTGGTAAAAAAAAGAGTATTTTTCACCAAGTATAAAAGTGTACTTTCACCAACTTTGAACACAATATTTATATGTAACTTCGGTTAATTATTTTGTTTCTGTTATATGTTGTGACTTGCGAGAGCTCTGCAACAAACCAAACCGCGCTCAAAACAAAGATAAAATGAATAAGATATCAATGCTCGAAGTTGGATGTCTGAACTTAAGTCGTTAAAATTTTAATAAAATAAATGGAACATGCACGTGAGAGCTTGTCCCACGTTGGGGGAATGACACAAGCATGAGAGGATCATAAAGGGATGAGCACGTCTTACAAAATTCACTGTAAAAAGTAGGTATATTGGTTTATAATGGTCTCTTTTGGTCACTGCTAGTCCCAATTAATGAATTGGCTACTGATGGTCCCAACTTTTAAAGTATTTGTTCCTAATGGTCTGCGACTAACAGAATCCTTATGCGTTAGTTTCAGGTCGTCGGGAAAACGTTTTTGGCCGGAAAATTCAAACTTGTTGCCGGAAAACACCACGTGAACACCGCATCCACCGTCAATTGACTCACCGCTAACCAACTACCACCACTTGAGCACCATCAACCAATTCCGACGATGGTTCTAAGGTTTCTGACGACCTCAATAATTGGGGCTTTTACAAGAAAAAGGTTCTTAAAGGTCCGATACTAAGTTACCAAGATGTTTGGGACGAACATGCTGAGTTTTCGGGAAAAAAAGTTGAGTTTTCCGGCCAAAACCGTTTTTCCGACGACCTGAAACTAACGACGTTAGGATTCTGTTAGTCGCGGACCGTTAGGAACAAATACTTTAAAAGTCAGGACCATTAGTAGCAAATTCATTAGTTGAGACCAGCAATGACCAAAAGACAATAGTTGAGATTATTACAAACCAATATCCATAAAAAATATAAATACTAGGTTTTTGGTAGTTGAAAGTTACATGAATACATTTTGAGACACAAATACACTCAAATTCTCTTGGAAAACTCGAAATTTGTTTTAAATAACTCTACCCTCTCTCATTCATCTTCTTTCTTGTACTTTTGTTTATTTCAGTTGTGTTCCTATCTGTAATTTACTTCTTTATTTGTTTTATGTATTGCAATTTAATTTAAATTATGGCTTTGTTTAAAGTGCTTTATATAGTACCGATTTCTTACAATGGTGATAACAATGTGATCTATTGCAAGTTCTTGGTTCATTAATTTAGGTATTAATCGGTTTAGGGCAATGTGAGAAAGCGTTTTGATATTTATTTTTAGCCTATGGTGATTTGTTGTATTAAAAAAAAAATATGTGTATTAGAGCATCTGCAACCCACTGGACGCTAATTATGTCACACCCCAACCTACGGTGAAACATGAAGGGGAGCAACATAATTTGTATCATAGCTTAAAAAACACTAAATGAATTACACGTGTCAATACCTAAATTATTTATTTCATACAACGGTCAAGCGCACAAAACATAAACATTGTCTCAAAAGGAATGCATTACAATCAACGAGTTAAAAGCAAATAGTTCTTTAATCATCATTGCAACCTAAGGTAAAATCTAAACCTCAACACTTGCTTCGTCCCAAAAAGCTACCTGGGTCATGCGTGAAAATATATAGTTTGTCAACATAAAGTTGAGTAAGTAATCACAGTTTTTGCGTATACATAATATTGAAAATGACAATTCCTTGCGACAAACATGAATCACTATAACTAGCATAACAACAATATAAAAGGGCCATTTCCCTCGTCCCAACGGGTCGAGTTACTTCGATGGCGTATGATCATACTAAATGAGGACGAGGATGAGGATGAGATACCACCAATCATAATTCAAAAATAAACACATATCCAGATTCGCATGTATCACTAATAGAGCAATTGCATATCTACGTAAATAGTGGAATTGAGTAACTAAAATGAATTCATTTAACTTGTAAATGCATAACGTCCCTAAAATGTGGGGAGGGTGTGAATTACTCACCTTAACGAGTGGATAGCGAAGATGAGACGGTGATAAAAATTAAGATAAAAGCGGTTGTGTTCCTTAGAATTTATAAACAAAAGTCCATAATTGTTAACGATAATATTTATTAATTATAAACAAAGTAGTTATAATAACAAGACTATGACGGGTTTGGGATTCGTTAAGGTTTTAAGCAAGATTGAAATCAAAATATTATTAGCTTAATTATTATTATTGTCACTATTATGATTATTATTAATTTGCATTTATGTTTGATAAATAAAATAAGTACTAATTATTGATAAATAAATAAACATTATATATATATATACATGATCAAATACATTTTATTCTTAACATGAAAACAGCGAGAACCAATTTGCTGTTATTATTAGGTTTATTTTTATAGGTGTTTGCTGTTATTTTTTTGTTCGTATTTGTTAATTTTCGATTATGAGACGTTATAAGTATTTGCTGATTTATATTTTGTTGTTATTACTAGATTTTTTTCTTTTGCTGTTATAAGTATTTGCTGTTATTATTTGTTTTTAATTTTGATTCTTTTGGTGTAATTTTTAGGTTTTTTTCTTTGTTATTATAAATCATTTTTATGTAGATTGGTATTGTTTTCTACGTTCTCATTTTCTATAAATTGGTATTATTTCATATGTTCTCATGTTAATATTAAAATGAACATGAACCTTTCCCTGTATAATTAACGGAAAGTTAAACAAAAATTTATTTGAAAATCTAATATATTTCGGTTCGTTAAGCAAGCATAAGAGAATATTATTATTATATATACTATACCTTTTGTATATAGATTAATAAACAATAAATATTAAAAAAAAAATAACAAACCGGGCATGGGAGGGCTGGAACCCGCGCCTACGCCGGTTCATGTGTCTTAGTTATAATGGTGTTGGCCATCTGAGCCAGCACTTATGTTTATTAAAAGTTGGAACTGAAAATTTGAAAGCAAAACCTGGTTCTTGTCCTCCTCCAAACTAAACTCTAGATTTTCAAAATGGATTAATTGGTTTTCGTTGATTAAATTGATTTGGGGTAATGCTATTGGATCAAAAAAGAACTGCATGCATGCTTAAATTACCTGGAATGATAACGAATTGGGTGACAACGGTGATTTAGGGTTCCGGTTACGAGCTTGGTATCAAGACTGAACTTGGCGGCTTAGTTTGTTGGAATTGAGTTAGGGCTTAGGGACGTCTGGTAGTAAGAATGTTGTGGGCGAGTTTAATTGAATTTTAATCATGTATTTATAAGGTTATTACATGTTGATTAGGCTGTGGTTTGTTATGGTTTTAATTACGGATCAATTAGCTGCCCATTATTATCGTTTCATATGATTAGAGTGTCGGTAAGTGTGTTTTAGGTTGACAAAAAGATTTGGTATCACCAATTTCGTTGATTACGTTGAGGTTTGAGGAACAAGCAAGGGGGGGGGGGGGCTGTCGGAGACGAGAGAGGGAGAAGGAGGGAAGAAATCTTTTGTTTAAATTTGCAAATAAGTCCCTAGCCTTTGGGATTTGGTACAAAATTGGTTTTAAGTTTAGTTAGGGGGTTATTTGTGTATTAAATTCAAAGTTAGTTATTTACCGTTTATCGCATAATACTTGATTAATAATTAAATTAAGCAATTAATTTAAATAAAATATACTAATAAATGCGAGACTTTATTGATTGAATTGCTCGAATACGAACCTGGTCGAGTAACGATTACGATACAAGAAAAATAAAAAACCGAAATGTTACAAATTACTCACCTTCTCTCCTCTTTTTGTCACAGAAAACCTCTCCTTCAAGACAGTCTGTTAACTTGGATTCCGTGGAGTGAAAAATGATCGATTACAGATGGTATTCGCACGTGATGTGTCTGAACTTGTTAGCTTATTGGCCTTTTGCACTTATTGATGTAATTAAATGATTTGGATTTTTTTTTTCTTCATTTTCTTGTAGATGTCCACGTTAGTTGTTGGGATGTCTTTCAAGTTGTTAAATTGAGAACACACCATCTTCAAGTGGAGCCAATTAATTATTCATATGTTACTACTTAATTAGGTGGTGTACTTTTTAATGATTTTTTTAACAATATACACAATACAAACATTTTTCTTCATTAGCTAATACCGTAGTAGCTAGTTTGCTGAAACGGCTAGCAGGCTAGTCTTGAAATTATGATTACTTTGCTCGATTATCACTTTATTTCAACATTTTCGAGGAACAAATGGCTGATTGGCATACATTTCAGTAATCTCTAAACATGGTTTTTATTTTTGTCACGTTCATCCAGTAAATAGAGCTAAAACGATACTCGAAATTAGGGGTTTGCATGGTCTGCCATGTGTTCAGAAGATGTGCACTTTAGTTGATGTTGTATGGAACGCTTGATCTATTATTTCAGATAAACTTTCATATTAAGTCGCACACACTTTTTTCATAATCATAACACGTACATATATAATAACAATCAATAACAAGTTAACAATCATCCCATTGGCATTACACGCAAGTCTACAATCTGCTTATCTTGTGTGATATAACATTCAATTGATCACCATAGTAACCTTTTTCATGCATATGACTTTAACCATAAACCGATTTACAGGTTGGTTAAAACCCCATCCATGCACAAAAGAAATTACCAATGAAAAGTCTTGGAAGCCATCCATCTAGACTAATTTCTGGATGCGCTATTAATACTGATCTTGGAAAGTCTTGGAACCTTAAATATTCCATATATGTAAATTAATAAATTTGATCTTAAATCAGTTTGAAAGAATAGACGATCATATATTCATATTCAATATTAGTTTGATTCTTGTTGATGCATAAAATAAAACTTTGCCAGAAATAAATGAGAGAAGTGTTAATAAATTAATTAGTAGATCATTTTCTCCTCTTATACGGAATGACTGCAACAAAAATCACATTTAACTTGAAAACTCATGAAAACCATTTAAAAACATTATTTATTAATCTTTGTCAAAATCAAAAGAAATTAATAAAAATATATGTAGATTGTGATTGCAATTCGAAAGTACATGTATGTATCTTTTGAAGCTATATATATCTTAGTTTCATTCGAGAACTCAAAAAAAGTTAAGAACTTTTAGGAATTCTCAAAAACCAAATATTTTTTAAACTTTTTTTATATATTAATATTATTTGAAACTTGTTTTATCATGTTTTTTAAAAAACAAAAGTTTGATTACATATATAAATCACAAGTTACACATGTGTAAAATTTATATGATAAAAATTTACATATGTGTAAAAAGACAGATATGTGTAAAAAACTTAAGTTGATAATTGTAATAGTAAATATAGATATCAAAAGTGATAAAACTACACTCAAATAATATTAACATATAAAAAATTTTATAAAAAACGGTAGTTATTAAAAGTTCCTTCAAGTTCTTAAATAATTTAAGAGTTCTGTAATGATACTCATCCTATATATATATATGTATATGTATATGAATGTATGTATGTATGTATGTATGGGATTGAGTTTATTTCAGAAGTGTTTTTAGTATGAGAAGTGTGAGAAGAGATTCTGGCCAATCATAAGTTTTTTTTTTAATTTTGAATTATTTAATTGTAGAAGTATATTAGTAAAAAGTTTAGGAGTTTCTTTTGGTAATTAATACTAATTAATGTTAAGTTACAAATGATTATACATTTATTTTTACTTTTTAATTTGATTTAATCTTTAAACAATTCATAAAACAAAACCATCATACACATACTATAAAAAATATAAATATATTAACCATCATAAAAACAAATACCTACACAAATCATAATATTAACCTACATATACAAAAGCTAGTTCATTTTATCACATACACAAATCACAATATTTATATACATGCACATAACTAGTTCATGCTAACATACACAAATCACAATAATAACCTACGTATACAAATTTACTTCATGTTATAACCTACCAATTTGTATTTACCTACACATATCAGAATATTAACCTACACAAACAAACCTTGTTCATGATATCACATACAATTAATAGTATTAACCTAAACTTGTAAAATATTTGCAATGTAGGAACACATCATATTTCTTTATAATTTTAATTATTTTATAATCTATCTTTTATGTGTAAATACGAGTTATGTGTAGATGAAGATTATTTATATGTAGGTGAAAATAAAATGAACTAGCAAGCTGTGTAGGTGAATACGATGTATGTGTAGGTAAATATTAGTTATGTATTGGTGAAAAATAAAAGAAACAAATTAGTGTAGGAGAGAATAAGTTGTGTTGGTAAATACGAGTTACATTTTAATAAAAATAAAAATAACTAACAATTTGTATAATTGAATATGAGGTATGTGTCAATTATTATGCTACTTGTGTAGGCGATCAATTTAATACAATTCACCTACATATACATTTTTTTTATATGTAGGTGATAGAAAATTCAAATTTGTAACATTCTACAAGATTTAATGTGGAGAATATTTTAGGAGTAATTAGAAGAATTAATGCATTGACAAATCAAAGATAATCAATGGTTGAGATAGACTTCTCGCACTTCTCGCTATAATATCACTTATCGCATGATCCATCCCCTGTATGTATGTATGTATCTCATGCGAGCTAAGTATAGGTAAATTAAAGTTATATATATGACCTTTCATAAACTACATATATTTGTTATTTTTGGTAAAGATTAATAACATATTTTTTTTTATTCAAAAATGCGTAGGTGTTAACAAATTTTTTTTTTCAAAAAGGGGTAGCGGCGCAGCTTGTTGCCCGCTTGCCTTCTGTTTCAATGTAATTTAATTGCAAATTGACTTGGCATAACATATAAAAAGGGTAAAAAAATTTCAAAACATATTTATTAAAAATAGCTTTCATGAGTTTTCAAGTATCGTTGTGGGTTTTATTCAACTCTTCCCCGTTGCTTAGAATTAGCATCTTAAACTTTATATAGTGTAGACCTAAAAACATAAAATTATGTCAAATATTATGATGACAAAATCGTAAATTAAAGCACGCCTTTAGTCGACTAGTAGTCTTCTGAATGGAACGGATGCTGAATATATGTCATTTTTAGATTTGTTCAAAATTGATTTGCTTACAGGAACATTCTTTCACAATCAATCAATAATAATAACCAAAATAAATACACAAATATTAAATCAAATTTATTAAAATATATTGAAGTATTCTGTAAGCATGCAGAAATGAGGAAAAATAAAATAAAATTCTTGGTTGCTATATATATACCCATTTGTCTCCATCATATATATTTATTTCAATATTTTTGTTGAAATTGACATAAAAAGGAAAATGCAGAAAAATGGTTCTTCTTTAGCTTTTGGTCCAGGTGGATTAGACATAGCTCAGTCCTTCTTCAAGCCCATTCATGGTGCATCACCACTGCCAGCCACCAACCGCAACACCAAAATCTCCGTCATTGGCGTAGGGAACGTAGGTATAAATATTAAACCCAAACTGGATTCATAGTTAGAAATAGTTGCACTATAATATTATGGTTTCTACTTTGTAGGGGTGTCCACGGTTCTGTTTTAAACCGTGAAATCGTCCAAATCATTCATCAATTTGGTTTCACGGCTGGTTTTATATTAAACTACTTATCGATTAGTTTGAAAACTTCAAACCCTAAGAATGGTTTGGTTTGCGGTTTACATAAAAAACCGATCAGCATAGTAAGATTTGACGATATATATACTTTTAATATTTCATATTAAGTATATCTAACAATATATTGTGATAACCTAAGTGCTACTCACTACTAAGGCAGCCCCGTGTTTTTATTCTCACATGAAACATCTTGAACTGGATTTTCATTTCGTGCGTGAAAAGTTTCATGACAGGTCTATATTGGACTTTTGTAACGATCGTCCATCTTACGAGGGCATATCAAACCCAAACCGGACTCCCTCATAAATAGTTAAACATTTCAAATTTGTATTTTAAATTGACAATGAAAGAAAGATTATTAATTAGTTACAAATCATACTTCTTATAGGCATGGCCATTGCTCAGACCATCCTCACCCAACACATTGCTGACGAGATCGCGCTTGTCGACATTAACTCCAATAAGCTTCGTGGTGAGATGCTCGATCTCCAGCATGCTGCTGCATTCTCCCACGCACTATCATCTCCGCCTCTGTTGATTATTCTGTCACTAATGATTCTGATCTAGTAATCGTTACCGCTGGCGCCCGACAAATACATGGAGAGTCTAGGCTAAATTTGTTGCAAAGAAACTTGGCTTTGTTCTCCAAGATAATTAAGCCATTATCAGCCAGGTCGCCCAAGGCTGTTCTGTTGATAGTGTCGAATCCCGTGGATGTGTTGGCATATGTTGCGTGGAAGCTATCTGGGTTTCCGGCTAATCGGGTTATTGGGTCAGGCACGAATTTGGATTCATCTCGGTTTCGGTTTCTGATTGCGGATCATCTTGACGTGAATGCTCAAGATGTGCAGGTTAGTGTACATCATCTAATCAATCTAACATTTTACAAAAGTAACAAAACTATATATCCTATCCAAAATCTAAAAACACTAGTAAACACGCTTAGTCAGCTGCGTTATCATGATAACCATCTTTTCACTTAACCCTCATAAACATTCGTTTAACTTTTAAATTTATTAGACACAATCTAAATGTTTTTTTTTCTTACAACAATCAATTTGTTTATATATAAAAAACTATATAACTTATTATAAAAACAAATACTTTGTTAGTAAAGTAATTCATATAAATTAAAATATTGTGTAAAGAACAGAGATATTGTAAGAAATGAAATAAATTAATGTTTTTAAAATAAAAACAATACATATTTTTGTTATTGTACCAGTTACTACTTTTAAAATTAAAAATAAATATGATATTCAAGTCATTAAAGCATATGAATTTCAGGAACCAAAAGTATAAGATACACTGAGACATGCATATGGTGCGACTTTCGTGGGTGCCCTACTCCTGTTGGTAATGTTGGAAAAATAAAGGGCCTGGCTACACTTACATCATTGACATACGAGCTATACGAGCCTTATAACAAATTTCTCATATCATACAGGTCTTATAACTTTTTTAAACTGACTGATGTGACAGTGATATCAGATATGTTGTGTCAAAAGTTATGGCCCGTATAATGTGAAAGTTGTGTTACGACCCGTATGATGTGACGGATATGATAGGTCCGTGTTATGCAAAAGTTATACGAAATATAATCTCATAAGGTCTGTAAGATATAACATATATGTTGATGTATGGATCCGGGTGGTATACATATAATCTAAAAACAAATCCGAATAAAAGGAATATTTAAATTTCAAATATTAATGGAGGAAATAATTATATATGTTTAGAATCCTCAACTTGTGGCTTAGTGGTAGAGGCATGGGTTGTTCGGTGGAGACCCAAGTTCGATCACCACTTGTGTAACTTTTGGTGGATATAGGCAATTAAGGATTTGAGCTAGGTCTTGCGAGGTTGTCAGTTCGATCCCGAGGTCACCTGGGTTTTCGTCCCACCGTGTGTTATGCCAGAGTGTTCTGCTTTGTGGTGGCATATCGATTGTCAAGTAACAGTCGGCGGTGTGGTTTCCCGGGGGAATGCCCAAGCCAAACTTTGAAGCTAGCGTGTGCCCGGTTATGACAGTATAATCTGATCCGAGTGAGGCAATAAGGCTCTTCAAATTTGAAGAATACGATAACCTAACACATAAGAAATTCGTCCTTTAAAAAATTATATATGCTTAGAAGGATCCTCAACTTATTTCTTTGACCGTCACAAAATAGATTTTACTATTATAAATTTGAATTAAGGGTACCTCACATCTTGATGCCATGTTATTTGATTTAATGTATTTGATTCAATGCAGGGAAAACTTTATAAAATAGTAACTAAGTTTCAACATTTTTTCAGTTAAGTCACCTTTTTAATATATTGCTAAATAATTTAACATTTAGGACCTTTTCTTACATGTTTACGTATGGTGATTTTAAAATCTTTTATACTGTTGTATACTATTTTATAGTTGGTGGCATTTTGAAAATTTTTTTACCATGTTGTATATTAGCTTAGAGTTTTCCTTAACATTTATTTAAACACTATTATTCGGATAATTTCTCTAAATGTATATGTTATTTGCCTAAGGCATATATCATGGGCGAGCATGGAGATTCATCCGTAGCGTTATGGTCAAGCATTAGTGTAGGTGGGGGTGCCAATGCTTAGCTTCTTAGAGAGGCAACAAATTGCCTACGAGAAGCAAACACTCGAGGAATATCCACAAAGAAGTTATCCAAGGGGCGTACGAAGTAATTGGTTTAAAGGGTTATACGTCATGGGCCATAGGTTACTCTGTGGCTAACCTGGCTTGGACCATATTAAGGGACCAACGTAGGGTTCATCCTGTGTCGGTGCTAGCCAAAGGGTTGTATGGTATTGATGGTGGTGATGTCTTTCTTAGCTTGCCGACACAATTAGGGAGAAACGGAGGGTTGGGGGTGACAAATTTACATATTAGTGACGAGGAGTCTCAACAACTTCAAAAATCTGCCAAGTCCATTTTGGAGGTGCAAAACCATTGGGTATTTGAATATATTTGTATTGATGTACTACACGTATTCAATACAAATGATAGAAAATGTGCACACCCCTTTGAATTGCTTGTGTAACGACCATGATATTTGTATGTTCTTTTTATCATGCATTCTATGTACTTTTAAGTTTCTTATTAGCTTATTTATTTTGTAACATTTACATATATTTTTAAATATAAATTGTATTTGTGGATTTTAAAATTTAAATATGAAGAATGTTTTATGGAAATTGCAGCCCGTATCAAATTGGGCAATAGCCTGGAATGCTTCAATTAAACGAAAAGAGTGCCACCTAAGCCATACGAGCATAAGCCAAGGTGCATCACACCTTGTGTGAACGTGCCTAGAGTTGTACAAATCAGATTTTAAAAATACTAGTTTCGGCTGGTCAAAGAAAGCTAATTTCAGTTTTTGGTAAAACCGGCTAAGTTTCCAACCCGGTTTTTGAGGAGAAAAATTCGAGTTTGACCGATTCGAAACTGGATTTTAACTGGTTAAGTTGGGTTTCTAACAAGTCAAAGTATAAGGTTACAAACCGATTTCAACCCCATGGTTTGGCTCAAATTTAAGCCGGGTTCAAAATCAGGTTCGGTTTGGGTTTGAAATCAAGTTTGGAGTCTTTCAAATGAGACCGATTTGTGTCTGTCGTTACTTGTTAATTGATCGGTCTTTCACACCTATGGATCCAAATGGTATGGAGTCATTTCCATTTTCTTCTTGCTTTGATTTGATTGTTAGGATGTACATCATGTACTTCAAGTTTCAACCTCTGGTCTAAGACCACACGTATTAATAGCGTTTTCCTACTAAAATGCGGCCTACAACGAAGTGAGCGCCGCCCTTACCCTCGTTTTTGCCTTGTTTTAGAGCCATCGTTTTATAGACAACGGTGCTTTGTGGCTGCCCCTACCCTCGTTTTTTCCTTGTTTTAGAGTCCATCGATGAATAGACAACGGTGCTTTGTGGGTTGAATGGTCAAATATGACCATTACTAACGGGAGTAACGGTCCAAAACTAAGAAAAAAAAGAGAATTCAATTTTTTCTATATAATTTATTTTATCCCCAATCAAAACTCACACTTTTATATAAATCTCTACTCAAATTCTAAAAAAATATACAAAACTATAAATGAATTCTCTGTCTTCTTTAGATATACACAATAAGTTTTTTGGGAATGCCAATGACGACGCGAAGGAAGAGGCGGTTACGAATGTGATTACGCTCACGGCAGAGTGTATGCAATCTCTTCGTTCTCCTCCACCCACCCACGGGCTCGAAAAGAGATATATTGAACTAGATCGTTTAGAGGCAAACCCTCGTTTGACGACAGATTACTTCAATAACCCCTCAAAATACAAGAACCTTAAGATTTTTTGGGGTCGCTTTTGGTTCTAAATGTTTATTTTTGCGAATCATCGAACACTTGGAGCTCGAGTTTGAAGTTTCAGCAAAAACCAAACGCGCAAAGGATGTCAGGATTCACCAGTATTCAAAAGTATACTTCAGCCATACGCGTACTCACCTACAGAAACACGACCGACATCAATGACAAGTGCTTAAAGATGGTCAAATAAACAACACGAGATATGTTGGAGTTCTTCTATAATGTATTTTATGTTTTTAAAAAATTATATCACTTGTTATTTTTTAAAATTCATTTTAATTAACAGTTTAATATATGAATAATAAAGCTATACACTCCACATTGTTTGAGAAGACCAAATTTGAACACCTACGAATTTATAAGGCGCATGCCCGGGAACATGGTTTACTCGGCATAATTGGGAGTGTAGATCATTTGTGCTGGGATTGGACTAATGGTCTAACCACATGTTGAGGTCAATTCACACGTAGTGACTAGAGAGGACCAACGGTCAGTCTTCAAGCGATTGCTTCATACGACCTTTGGATTTGGGTGGCCTTCTTCAAACCCATCCATGGTTTATCATCACCACGGTTCATCACCAAAGTCATCCATGGTTCATTACCACCACCAACCACAGGTCCACAACCGAAACCACCAAAGTCTCAGTCATAGGTGTAGGTAACGTTGGCATGGCCATTGCCCAAA
>NW_027500566.1:0-25973 GCF_021521415.1 Bidens hawaiensis
GAGGTGCAATCATATGTGGGATTTTCTGTACTCATTGTGACTGAAGTTGTAATGATAATTGAATATTGATAAGTGCATATGTTGTTTAATAGCAAAATGGTGAAATAAAGTTTGTGATGATGCTTATAACAAGATCATATGAGAGAGAGAGAGAGAGAGAGAGAGAGAGAGAGAGATGGTTTTGGGCATGTGGGGTTGTTTTATTTGGAGTAACATTTAAAGTAGAGATGAGAAAAAAATCTTGTTTAAATGGTCTAGAACTAGTAGCTTCACTTTCATATTTAGCCTCTTTATTTAGACTAATTATTTTCATGAAGTACGAAGTTAGTTGGGTGAGTGGGTGGCTCATAACCGAAGCTTTAACACAAACTATAATAAATCATGATTTAGGGAAGAAATTCTTGGGTGTTACCAGTTCTGGCTTACATTATTAAAATTAGGAAGGATGGGGTTAATTCTTTCTAGCTCTCGGCATACACTGACAGACTGAGAGCGTCGACTAGAAAGAATAGGCAAAGATTTTTCTGAAGATGTATTGGTTTTTATTAATCCTAATTATTATCGTTTGTTCATCGTCGGTTCTAACTAATGAGTTGGCTGCTGATAGTCTCATCTTTTAACTTATTTACTCTCAACGGTCCGCGACTAATTGAATCCTAACGTCGTTATTTGCATGCCACCGGAAAAACGATTTTGGCAGGAAAAGTCACATTTTTTTCCGGAAAACTCAAAACCACTAATTGACTCACCACCAACCAATCACCACCACTTGAGCACCACTAACCGATTCCGACGATGGTTCAGGGTTCCAGCAACCTCAATAGTTAGGGACTTTTACTAGAAAAGGGATCTTAAAGGTCCGATATAAGATTACAAAGACGTTTGGGATGAAAATGTTGAGTTTTCTTGCCAAAAACATGTTTTTAGGCAACCTAAACTAGTGACGTTAAAGTTATATTAATCGCGAACCGTTGGGAACAAAATATGATAAAAGGTGGGATCATTATCAACCAATCCGTTAGTTGGGACCGACAGTAACCAAAAAATAATAGTTACGATTAATAAAAACCAATACACATTTTTTATATTATTTATTGTAATTATTCTTATATCCAAATTGAATTGAAAATTTATATTTTTTATGAAAAGGAAACTAAGAGGAATGGGTTGGCCTAATAGGTAGGGCTGTAAATGAACCGAACGAACACGAACAAGGGCATGTTCATGTTCGTTCGTTAAAGAAATAATGTGTTCACGAACGGTTCACGAACGAGATGTTATGTTCGTGTTCGTTCATTAAGGAAATTAATGTGTTCACGAACGGTTTACGAACACAAATAAAATCGGCAGAGCCTATATATTGAGACCGATGTACTAATCAATGCAAATAATGAAAGCCCGTAAATGAATCGAATGAACACGAACAAGGGCATGCTCGTGTTCGCTCATTTAACTTTAAAAGAACACGGACACTTAATCGAACAAATATTTATGTTCATGTTCGTTTATTTAAAAAGGGTCATTTGTGTTCGTTTGTTTAAAATCTAAATGAACATAACTAAACAAAGATAAACGAACATACATGAAAAAAATGTAAATGAACACATACAAACATAAACGAACTTAAATGAAAACACTTAAATGAACACAAATTAACACATATAAAACTTTTAGCAGATGACCTATCTAGATAATATTTAATTAGTTTTTATTAATACATAAACGAACATAAATAAACAGACATAAAGGAACATAAATAAACGAACATAAATGAACGAACGGAACATGTGTTCATGTTCGTTCGTTTAATTAAACGAACACAAATTTTTTGTTCATGTTCGTTCGTTTATTAACTAAGCGAATATAAACGAACTTTCCGCCAAACGGTTCACGAATAGTTCACCGAACGTTTGGTTCGTTTACGGGCCTACTAATAGGGTTGTTGGTGCACTAACGCCGCTAATGACTTCTAAAAGTTTGGGCGGTGCTTTTTCCCTCCGTCAGTCACCCTTTCCCTCCTAAATTAGTTAACCTTTTCCTTTGTTTCCAAAATTCCCTCACCATTTCTAACCCTAGTTCTACCATCTCAGAATCTCAGCCCCAAACTGAGAAACCCTCCCATCCTCACACCATCTCAGCCTCCGATTAACCACCGTCGGTACACGTAGCCACCACCGCCGCTGTTATACACCTCGCCACCACAGCCAAACACCACCGCCGAGCACCACTTTCTTGACTCCAAACCACAACCACCGCCGAGTAAGTCGGGATTTTAGGTAATACACGTTAATTTATGTGATTTTAGGCATAATACATGTTAATTTAGGTACAATATATGTTAATTCTAGGGATTTTAGGTATAATAGATGTTAATTTTGGGGATTTTAGTTATAATATATGTTAATTTTGGGGATTTTAGGTATAATACATGTTAATTTTGGGGATTTTAGGTATAATACGTGTTAATTTAGTTATAATTCATGTTAATTTTGTATTTGTGTTTGTGTGTATGTGTATGTGTATTTTCTGGCAACCAGGTTTGACACTGATGCTGCTGACCCGTGGATTCGACATGGCTGCTGCTGAACCATGGATTCGACATAGCTTCACCCGTGGTATGCTGGTTCGTTCTAATTTATCTATTTTTTTAATGAATTCAGATTTATGGTTTATAATGATTCATGATATATGTAAACAAACCATTGCTGCCTTTCTTGGTTAGAGTTTAAAAAAACACAAAACAACCAAAGCGCTGCCTACATTACTGATAACGTGAGAGTTAATAATATGAAAGGTGGTGTTGAAGTGCATACTGTATTGGTGGTTGAAACTAGCAAGAAACATGTGGATATTAATCCAAGAAAACAATCCAAGTTGGATTAAACGTGGCTGCTTAGACCCGCGTGCGGGGGAGAGGATGATATTGAAAATAAGGTAAAGGTTGCTTAGTTATGAAGTATGTTTTTTTTGTTTGTTTATTGTAGTCGTATTTATGCTCTTAAAAACTTGGATGTTTGTTTGTTGTTATAGGTAGCATCTATTTTGTTTTAGAACTGACTACAAAAGTGGAAAATGTGTTTTGGCAACTTTTTTTTCGTGTTAGTTACAACAGGTATGATGTTCTTTTTAATTCATATATTTGCAAATTATCTCTGCATGTGTTATAGCATTTGGACTAGTCAACTTATTAATTTTGTGGTTGTAGTAGAGCTATGGAGTGTAACTGTGAAGAATATACAAGCCCTTCTTATGATGAAATCAAAAAGCTCCCAAATAAAAATCTTTTATGGTGGTAAGAATCATTGCATCAAACCATAATTAGGTACTCGAAGTTAGGGGTGTTCATGAGCTTGAGCGGAGTTTTGGCTCTTTTAAGGTTTTTCTCCAAGTATATAAAAGTAATGAAAAACATACCTAAATCGATTAATAAATAGTAAGCGAGTCAAGCCCGAGCTGGAAAAAAACAACGCACGAGCAGCTTGAACATTAGAAAAAGAGCTTGAAATGAACCGAGCTCAAGCTTTCGTAAGTTAAAACGAGCCGAGGTCAAGCCTAGATGAGATCGGGCTCGGCTTGTTTACACCCCTACCACTCTTACTTGTTTGTTCATTGTTTTAACCATCTTAGCATAATTTTATTAGGTCCCGATAGTCATTATTCAGAAGATATTTTCTCAAGTTTTCTCATTCATTGATGTACAACACTACAACTTTTCAACGGGTAACGATTCTGTTCATGTCAAACTAGTTTATTTCATTTCTGAACTAACATTCTTGTTTTTGTGTTAAGTGAATTGATAATATGTAGTTTTGTTTTAACTTATAGTGTATACCTTATTTTGTAGGATCGAATTCATGTTTCAAGACCAGAGATTTATAGCACATCCACAACTCTCACAATTTATGGATTCGAAGAGGCATCAAATAAAAAAAACAAAATTCATACGGAACAAAATTCATACGGACGAGGAAGACGAGATATGGACTAGTTAGTTGAATGTTTTAAATATTTGACTTAGTTTAAAGTGTTTATGGTATGTTTTAATTGTTTCTTCTATGTTTGACTTAAACAAAATCTATCTATTTTAATAAAAGAATACCATTTTGTGGTATGTTTCAATCCTCTTCACAGTTCTAAACCCATTTTCAATATATGGTTTTATTTTCATATCTCACGTGGGTCTTACCGTCTCAACTATTAATTTCTATCTATAAGTTGATTTGAAACATATTTGTGTAAAATTATTGTTTTGTAATTCATGTAATTTTAATGTAAATGTCATTGTTTTAACGATATATGATAATTGTGTTGTTGACTGTATTAAGCTTAATGACTAAATTTTGAAATTTTTATCAATTACTCATGTAATATACGGGTCTCAAACTAGTGTTTATATATATCAGTTGGTTGTGGTTTGTGTTTGGACAAAATCTTCATATATTTGTTTTAGCTACTACAAAGCCGGGAATGGCGAAAGCACTAAAAAAACACGCGAAAAATATAGCAACGACGTTTGGGACAATAGCGGCGACAAAAGTCGTCGCTAAACGTACAAATACAGCCGGAAAATCGAATTCCGGTGACACTTTAGCAGCGACAAACTATTGCTTTCAGTTGGACCATTAGCGGCGGACAATTACGCTAATATCCATTTTCTAACTCTTTTACACCAAGCTTCGTATAGATCCACCACATGCATATTCACTTCAATGACTCAACGAGGATATTTGAGATAAGTCTGGAAGTTTCACGAATATTCGAAGTTTCAAGATCATAACAGGATAATTTGTTTTAGATTTATTATACATGCTTAGATTAGATTGGTAATTCATGCCTATCCCAGCTAGATTAGTTTGTTATGTATCTATCTATAATATGTATCTGTAATGTATATAAACGAAAACCCTAAAATCTTATGTGTCGCGATGTGGTCGCTCCCCCTTTTTATGGAAGCCACCAGATTTCTTGATTTTTAAATAGAGACCTCTTATTGATTTAACCCAAATTCATGGGTATGACTCTTACCAAAACCAGATAGCTCTTAAACGGGTTATAACATCTCATTAAATTAAAAATTAATCTTACCAATTATTTGATATGAAAATCCTACAAAATAGGAATATACTAAAATTTAATATCCAATTTAAAAAGAAAAAGATATTATTTATAATTAATAAACAATTTTATAGTAAAAAACATAAGCGGGTCATAGGTCACCAAATCCAGATAACTTTTAAACGGGTTATAACATATCATTTATTTATGAAAGCCTTTCATCATCAAACTCTAAGTATATTATTAACTTTCTTACAATAAAGAAAATTAAAATCCAAAAAATAAATATTAAAAAACGAAAAATGTAAAACAACCATTCTCTTAAGTCATCAGATTACTTTATTTGTAAATGAAGGTTTCTCACGCAATTGATCCGAATTCACTGGTAAAGGTCTCACCAAACCCAGATAGCTCTTAAACGGGTTATAACATTTCATTATATTAAAAAATAATCTCATCAAATATTTGATATGAAAATCCAATAAAATAGGAATATACTAAAAATTAATATCCTATTTTATTTTAAAAAAAGATATTATTTATAATTAAGAAACAATTTTATAATAAAGAAAATAAACGGGTAATGGGTATTACCAAACCCAGATAGCTTTTAAACCGGATTATAACATATCATTTATTTGTGAAACCATTTCATCATTAAACCTCAAGTATATTAATTATTAACTTTCTTACAATAAATAAAATTAAAATCCAAATATACATATATAAATATTAAAAACGAATAATATAAAACAACCCCCGTAATACGGTGGATAAAATCTAGTCTATATTATATATGTGTTAAAGCAAATCCCAACCTTGACGATAGGAATATAAAGATAATTATAAAACATATAGTTAAAAGTGTGTATATGAATATGAATAATAACATGAGCATTGTTACAAACATGTCCTCTATATAGAGATGAGACATCATATAACCAATCGTACTATTATTTCTAATGGTCATCTAGACGGGTACAAAAATTATCCCTTTTAGTTGTGACCGTTAACCTCGTACGATCTTCTTTCTTGTCCTTTTAGTGAATAGATGTTTTCTTTCTCTTCCGTGATAATGCTCTAACATCGGTGATGTTAGCCCTACAATATGCTCATCTGAAGTTGTTTTATTCCTATATATCATATATACTAATCTAAAGGTACATTAAAACTCTGCAATTAAAAAAGTTTTTGTCATATATCACAAATTCACAATGAAAAGAAATTGTCATCTTGTTTGCTAGGTCGTTGGCAAATTCACATTCACGTGTTTATTTGGCCTTCCACTGTTCCACAATTTTCGTTCGTCACATTAACTATAAACTTTAGAGTTTTCTTTTATATTTATATTCATGCATACGAATGTTAAGACCTTAGTTTATAGGAGGACATATGTAATTTTCTCTTAAAAGAAAGAAACACAACCCTATATACGTCTATTATTTGAAAATTTTGCTGGTTATGACTTGTGATAAAACTATTTGCATACCAAACGTTGCGATGCTAATAATAGCATCGATTTTGTTTAAAATAAAAACAAAAACCAAATGATACTTTAAGACATTTGTATTATAAGAATCGTCGGTCTTCATCTAAAATGTGGTCTGCAAATATATCAAGGAATTTGATTTATAAACCCAAAAAGACGTTTCACATATACATGAAATACAATACCCTGTGCTATGATACAAGTGAGTTACGCCTAATCTTTTCATGTATACAAATCACCTCTCTAATTCTATAAATCACTTCGGTACATTGAGTACTTAGTGACTTAATATTAAACTTCTTGTTTTAATAAGGGATAATGACCAAGATATCTAGGCTGGTTAATGTCGACAAAATGCCTGTTTGACTAACCAATTCCCAGATTGTCCACCTTAATAAAACTTGACGGCCCGTTCAATTTGTAATCATTACTTGATGAGATTTTTAAACGACTAAATTCTGCCACTCGTCAAAAAAATTGTCAGGTCGCTAGATATATGTATATATTTTTCTAATCATAGGGGCCAACAGGGTGTGTCCTACAAGATTACTTTGGCTTCTGAAGAAACTTGTGTTGGCATCCAACGAGATTGGATCAGCGGGTTTTAGCGTAGATATCTAGAAATTAGTTAGTCAAATGGACTTATTGTTGACATTAACATGTCAAATTGACATTGTAGTCATTTTCCGTTTAAATAAATAAATACTAAGACCTGTGATGTGACGAACATACAAAGTTCAAAACGTTTAAATTTGATTGATATACAACGAATGGATGTTATTGTTTGAGTCCCTACGTTCGAAGCTACAAAACAAGGGAAGGATTTCGTATTCACTGAGTCACTGACACAACAAACCCTTCAAGCTTGATTGGAAAAAAGGCACGTTTGCCTTATTGAAGTAACTTTTAAGGTATTATAATTTCTCCGTTTTAGTATTAGTTAAGTTTATTATTATTAAGAGGTAGCCTCTTAATCATTTATACTTAAGGTTACCTCTTAACAATTAAGAGGTTATGAATCATTAAAAGGTAACATCTTAATAACATTAAAATGCTACCAAACAGCCCTTAAGTATTTTAAAGAAACCTAAAACAGTATAATATGTCTTTAGGTCCATGGGAAAGGTTAAAATACAAAGGGAGACAAAAAATGAGAAGTGTGAGAAGGATTTGTGGTAACACAAAAACCCCTCAAAAAATTTTCAAAAAATTAATAAAAAAATCATAACTCAAAATATAAATAAAAAACAAAAAAATTAAAAAGCAAAAATATTTCTCTCGTCATTCCCGTTCCAAAAAAAAATGCCGAAAAAACACAATGACAAATATGAATAAAATACACAATTGTAACTAAAAAAAGCCACCATATGTCGCAAAATATAACACAATTCCGAACAAAATATAACACAGTGTTGAGTAATACAACACAATATCAAGAAAAAAAGACACAATCAATGACGAAAATAAACACAAAACACAACGATAAACAAAAAGACACAATGATCTTTTTCCCACAACATTGTTTTTTTTAGAACGAGAAAGACAGTGAAAACAATTTTGTGTTTTTACTTTTTTTGCTTTTTATTAAATTTTGAGTTGTGATTTTTTTAAACTTTTTTTGATGGTTTTTTTTTGGCTATAAATCATTCTCATTCTTCTCATTTTGTCTCCCTTTATAGAATAACTTGACCCTTAGGTTCATATCCCCTTTATAACCATTCAAAAGATCTATCAATAAACTAAAAAATAAAAATTTCTAGTTTTCTTAAGTTTGTATCATTAAATATCTTGCGATTTTATATGCAAACAGGGGCGGACCTATGTAACAACCAAGGGTAACTTCCGTTACCCCTCAACTTTTAGTCGGTAGTGTAAATTTTATTTTTGTTAGTTTTCGTATTTCGCTACCCCTGAAAAAATTTTATGTTACTCATATTAGTTTAAAGTCCAACCAATTTAAAAGTTCAAACCAATTAAAACGCAAATAAAGTTTGAAGCCCAAAGCAATTAAAACCCAATAAATGCTTTATCAAAACACGGAGAAAGCGTGCAACAATGATCTAATGCAAAAGGTATTATATCTTATTTTAAGAGTTTTGGATTTGTGTTTTATAAATACTTGTTGGAACTTGAAACATATTTTAGGCCTTACAAATACTCTATCAAAACATCTTTAAAAAAGAGTTAAAACTTGTTTGAAGTGTCTAAGTTGAAAAGCGAGTTAAACCAAGCATTGAATAATCTAAGACAAAATTGGTTTAACAAGATGTTAGCAAGAGTGACATTTTTTTGTGAAAAAATATAAAAACAAGATTAAGGTGTTAGATATGACGGATGATTAAGGTAATCAAAGAAAAAGAAACACGGAGAAAGCGTGCAACAATGATCTAATGCAAAAGGTATTATATCCTATTTTAAGAGTTTTGAATTTGTGTTTTATAAATACTTGTTGGAACTTGAAACATGTTTTAGGCCTTACAAATACTCTATTAAAACATCTTTAAAAAAGAGTTAAAACTTGTTTGAAGTGTCTAAGTTGAAAAGCGGGTTAAACCAAGCATTGAATAATCTAAGACAAAATAGGTTTAACAAGATGTTAGCAAGAGTGACATTTTTTTGTGAAAAAAAATAAAAACAAGATTAAGATGTTAGATATGACGGACGATTAAGGTAATTAAAGAAAAAGAAACTGAAAGAATGTCATTACTAATCAGCATCATTTTGAGATTGAAGTTTTTAATAAAGTTTTGGATACGCAAATTTAAGAACTTGGAAATAAATCAGAGATGTATCCGAATGATTTTAGTAATGAAGTAAGATGGTATATTTTGGGTGATCTTATGACCTTTTATCACGCTTTAAAGAAAGATGATAAATTTACAAAACTGGGAGGCATGTGTGACCCAGCTCGTATAATGGTGGAAACCGAAAAACACGCTACTTTACCTTTGTTTTATGACAGAATTACAAATTTTGTCCTTTAAAATAAGACGAATTACGGTTCATGTCCTTTTCTAAGTTTCCTTGCAGACGGTGTACTTTAAACTTTTTTTTCCTACAAGTTTTGTCCTTTACGCTAACTGGGTTAGAAAAAGTCAGTTAAATGCCCTCACGTGAGACGCATGTGAGGGCATTTTTGTCTTTTCGTCTACCTGCAACTTCTTCTTCCTCCTTTCTTCTTCCCCCCTATCTCTCCTCTCATGTGCATCCACCATCACCACCCACCTTCTTCTTTCAACATCCAAAACCCCACCACCACCTGTTGCCGACTGCCACCACTACCCACCACCTACCGCCGCCACCATCACCTTCAATCTCACCCACAAAATCAAACCATCATCATCCCAATCCAAATTCATTACAGGTATGAGTATGAATATGAATATAGAACTAGGCAAACTTTAACAATCATAACATAAACATAACATAGTTAATTAACAAGAACAATTAGGACACCGAACCAAACCGTTCTCATTGCAATCAGGGCATCGTATCAACAAATCCTCATCTTCATCAAACACCTTCTTGCTACCGCTACAATTTGCACACGGAACGAATCTAACGTCCCCACACGCGTCACACACCTGCCACGCGTTACTTAACCGAACCGAAACCCCTTTCAGCGCCTTCGCCAGCTGGCCCGTCTCATGAAGCTGCTTAATTACATCAGCACCACCAACATACTTCCCTTTAATAAACACCTGAGGCAGACTAACATGTTTCTGACCCAATACTGTTACCAACTCATTTCGATACGCCGAGTCCATCGAGATATCGCGTTCGTCGATAAAAACCCGAAAGAATTTCAAAATCGTTCTGATGGAGTAACTGTGACATCTGCCCCGATCCGACCCGACCCAGGTACCCGTTTCTCCGATCCGATCTCTTTCTTTTATGATTTAATATTTATACTTATATTTTACTTTTAATAATAATATATATTTTCCTTCCCGCCTCTTTCTCTCTCTTTCTTTCCGCCGTCCCGTCCCTCTTCTCTCTTTCCGCCTTCTTTTCCCTCTTATCGCCGTACCGCCCTTACGCCTTGTTTCCCTCTTTCTTCTAACTCTTTGCTTGTCCTTTGTTCCTTCCCGCCTAAGGTTGTCTGCGCAGCTCCACGCGCCAGACCCCTTACAAGGAATCCTGCGTGAAGACCACCTGTTTCAGCGATACGCGAGACGAACTCTTCTCGCAGCGCGCTAAGAATTGTAATTCTTCTCGCAGCGCGCTAAGAACGGTAGTTCTTCCCGCGACGCGCTAAGGATTTGTAGTTCTTCTCGCAGCGCGCTAAGAATCGTAGTTCATCCCTCGATGCGCGAAGAATTATAGTTCTTCCCGCGGCGCGCTAGGAATTTTAGTTCCTCCCGCGGCGCGCTAAGAAATGTGATTCTTCCCGCGGCGCGCTTAGAAATGTAGTTCTTTCCGCGATGCGTTAAGGTTGGTTCTGTCTGCCTTCGCGCTCGCGCTCTCTTGACCTTCTGTGTCTGCCTTCGCGCTCGAGCCTTCTCGCGCTAAACCCTTTGAGTTTTCTTCTGTTTAATCTAGCCGTTTGCTTTTGTGTTGTCTTATCTTTTGTGCTGTTGACCTAATCTGCTTTATGTCTGAAAAGTTACTTTCGGCGCAGCATGCGCACCAACCCCATTGGTTGGCAGAAAAAGTGACTGACATTATCTTTTGAGATCTGCTTTTGCCATGCTTGACCAGTACCTTTATCTGACCCGCCCATGCTTTTACTGTTCCCTGACAGCTTTATCTTGCCCCCTGCAGCTGCCATATATTTTGATATCTTTTGCTTTTGGAATCTTTTACTTTTTGAGATCTTTTCCCCTTTTTCTAGGGATTGTGTTCCCTAGGGTTTCTCTATAAATAATAGTATTATTTTTCCTAACACTACACACACAAAACACTTAATCTCTCTTATTCTCTCTTGCTCCTTGCTCTCTCTGCCGTCCTCCTCTCTGCCTCCGTCTTCCTCTCTGTTCTGCCCTGCTTTTTCGGTAATATATATATATAATAATTTACTTATGCAAACTTATAATCAAGACTTAAAACAAATCATTAAAACAATAATCTTATTTATAGGTTAACTTGTGCTTGTTTAAAGTTGGTTCTTGCTTTATCTTACACCGCATCGTTTATCAAGTGAGTAATCTCGTACCTAATCCCTTTTTGCTTTTAATGTTTTGGGATGTTCATGTGTTCATACAAACTTAGAGTCTTAAACTTGTTTATGAGCTTTAGTCGCGCAGTATCCCATGTGTTGAGGACGTTTACTTGGCTGTTTATTTGTATGTGTGTATCATTAACCGCTTTGTTCGGCCTATTCCGCAGTTTTCATGGATCCATTAGATGAACACGGGAGACCTATCGTTTACGGTTTTCTTTGTTTACACTTGCACAGATGTTTTCTCGTTTTTGTGCTCAATTGGGAGCACGGATTGAACTATGAACTATGAGCTATGATCTATCTAGGCTTGATCACAATCTGATTGCACCCTTGTTAAACACCAGACATACACGTGTTGCGCGCAGATTTATTGTTATCTATGTATTGTATTAAACTTGATTTCTCACCAACACGCAAGTGTTTGACGTTTATTTTAACACATGTTCAGGTTTGCAGTAGCTGTTTTGGAGCTTGTGGACACGTAGGAAGTTTTCATTATTTTGGACCTAGATTAAAATGTATCAAGACAAGTCTTTGCTGTTCGAATATTATGATTTATAATATATTGATTTATGATGTTTTATGTTATCTTGTTTACTTTGCGCGTGCGTGAATAAATGTATTTATTAAATATTGACACCCAATAGTGTCACGAGTAATGAAACAATATGTGGCGCCCCGATGTATAATCCGCCTTTGGTCGGGGTGTTACAGATTGGTATCAGAGCTCGTTGACTTTAGGATAGGTGGTTAGACGTAACGGCCTAGAATACCTAAGAGTCCCTTCTCGCGCATGAGAGAAATCTCATGTTTGCGCGCTTATTGTTAATTACTCGTTATTTATGAATATGCTCGCGCTTGCGCAGTATATGATTTTATGATTTATTTCGCGATATTTCGACTTTTGCTGAATTTCGATTTTTATTGATTTTTCTTGCATATTCGTTTGTTGGGATTTGAAAATCCGAAAAGTCACGGTGATGCATGAATAGTTGATTTTCAATTTCCATTTACGATTACGTTCTAAGGTTGGAGACTTGAAAAGTCATGGTGATACATGAATTGTCAACTTCCAATACTCATTTTCTTGTGTATTTTATATTGAAGATTGAAAAGTCATGGTGATACATGAATCGTCAATCTCCAATACTCGTTTGCTCGTATATTTTAAATTGGGAATTCGGAAAGTCATGGTGATACATGAATTGTCGATTCTTGATTCGAATTTGTTACCTTTATTAAGTCTGCATCTAGGGTCATTTATTTTACTTTAACTTTTGACAGTAACTGACTCCGCGAAACCAAGCTTTTCGAGGTTATACTTTGCGCTAAAACCAAGATATTAACTAAAATTAAAACTTTTATAGAATGCCTCCGCTATCAGCTCGCCATCTCAAGAAGAAAGAAGCCGCGCGCAGATGCTCGCAGCAACGTTCCCAGGAAATGGCCGCCGCAATAGCCCAAGCTTTGAGCCAAAACAATACCAACACCTCTGGTTACAACATTAAATCCTTTAACGCGGGTAACCCTCCAAAGTTCACAGGTCTTGAAGGAGCCACCGTGATGCCCCAGTGGCTTGAGAAAATAGAAAACACTTTCCTCCACACCCAATGCCCCTCAGACAGACGAACCCTGTATGCTTCCAGTGTCCTGGAATCTAGAGCGCTTACATGGTGGAATGGAGTAGCTCATGCGCGTGGCGCAGAAACTGCTTCTAGCATGCCCTGGGAGGAATTCAAAGAAATTCTGACGCGAGAATTCTGCCCTCCCAACGAAGTTAAGCGCCTGGAGGAGGAATTTTGGAATCTTAAGCAATACAGCGGTGAAGCGCGCGAGTACGCGACGCGCTTCCATGAACTAAGCCTGCTTGTCCCTCACCTTGTTACCCCTTCCCGCCGAGCCATAGAGAAATTCCTTGGGGGTCTCCCCATGGAAATTCAAGATTCTGTATGGGCCAGAAACCCAGTAACCCTCTCTGACGCCATTGAGTTGGCCGCTGTGCTCAGCGACAACCATGTCAGAGCAGGAACCCTGTTCCTGCGGGGAGCTGAGAAAACCAAACCCACCAAGACTGCCCCTGAACCAACAGAAACCAAACCAGAACCCTCAAACCGTAACAACCTCAAGCGCAGGCGCAAAGCCTATGCGCTTACCAACCCGCCCATTGTCCAGCAACCCATTTATCAACCTCCAGTTTACGCGCCTAACCCACTGTCAACCTACCCAACACCTCCTGTAGTCCACAACTATGCCTTAACCAATCCCGCACTCCCTGCCCCGCCACTTAAGAAACCTTACACAGGAAACCAACCCTTTTGCCCAACCTTTAGACTTCACCACCCAACCCAAACCCCGTGTCGACAATGTAACCGATGTGGCCGCGTTGGTCACTCTGCCGAATACTGTAGAGTCCCTCTCGCCAACCCAATTGCGCCAACACCACCAGTCTACCCGCAGAACCCACAACCAACCTACCAAAACCCACGACCCAGATCGTGCTTTAACTGCGGTGATCCCAGTCATTTCCGGAACGCGTGCCCAAGGCTACAAGTTCAGATTACGCAAGCGAATCCGGTGAACCAGATTTCAAACCAAGTGACGCGTGGACGAGCTTTTGACATAACCGCGCACCAAGCGCAAGCGAATAATGACGTAGTTAATGGTACATTTTTGCTTAACGGATTTTATGCTTCTATACTTTTTGATACTGGCGCCGATCGAAGTTTTATCTCTCGCGCCTTCGAGCAGAAGCTTGCGCGACCGCGCAACGATTTAAAAGAGAATTTTTCAGTTGAATTGGCTAATGGCGAAACTGTTTTAATTAACTTTGTGATTAAAAATTGCACACTTAACCTTAACGAAAACGATTTTCTGATCGACCTCATCCCCATGCCTCTTGGGAGCTTTGATGTTATTATTGGTATGGACTGGCTTACGCATAATCGCGCCGAAGTTATTTGTGCCAAGAAGATGATTCGCATACCTCGAGAAAATGGTGATCTTCACATCTACGGCGAAAAACCCTCCCGCGGTCTTAAGCTTATGTCTTGCGCCGAAGCCCGAAGACTCATGCGAAAAAGGTGTATTGCATTCTTAGCTCATGTGGTTAAACCTGCTGAAGAAAAGAAGCTTCGCGATATCCCTGTTGTGCGTGATTTCCCTGAAGTTTTTCCTGATGATCTTCCTGGTATCCCTCCCGCTCTTGAAGTCGAGTTCCGTATTGATCTTGTCCCTGGTGCTTCCCCCGTAGCTAAATCTCCTTACCGTCTTGCGCCCGCTGAGATGCAAGAATTGGCAAGCCAACTTCAAGAGTTGACTGCGAAAGGATTCATCCGCCCTAGCTCTTCGCCCTGGGGTGCTCCGGTGTTGTTCGTTGAAAAGAAAGATGGATCGTTTCGCATGTGTATTGATTACCGCGAGTTGAACAAACTCACTATTAAAAACCGGTATCCCTTACCGCGTATTGACGACCTCTTCGATCAACTCCAAGGTGCCTCTTGTTTCTCGAAGATTGATCTCCGCTCTGGCTATCACCAGTTGCGCATCCGCGATGAAGATGTTCCGAAGACTGCTTTTCGAACTCGTTATGGCCACTTTGAATTCTTGGTCATGTCCTTCGGTTTAACCAACGCACCCGCCGTTTTCATGGATCTAATGAATCGGGTGTGTAGGCCTTTCTTAGATAAATTCGTGATTGTGTTTATCGATGATGTTCTGGTGTATTCTAAGACCAAGGCCGAGCATGAGCAACATCTTCGGTTGGTGTTGCAAAAGCTTAGAACTGAGCAACTCTATGCTAAGCTTTCCAAGTGTGAATTTTGGTATGATGAAGTACAGTTTCTTGGCCATGTTGTGAACAAGATGGGTATCCATGTCGACCCATCCAAAATTGAAGCAATCAAGAACTGGATTACGCCATCCTCTCCTTCTGAGATCCGTTCCTTTCTGGGCTTAGCTGGTTATTACCGGCGTTTCATTTCGAACTTCTCGAAGATCGCTTTGCCTTTAACAGCTCTAACGCACAAAGGTAAACCGTATATTTGGGGCTCGAAGCAAGAAGAAGCCTTTCTATCGCTCAAGCGATTGTTGTGTGAAGCTCCTGTTCTTGCGCTACCTGAGGGTAATGATGATTTTGTCGTATACTGCGATGCCTCCAACCAAGGTCTCGGTTGTGTTCTCATGCAACGAGGCAAGGTTATCGCTTACGCATCAAGGCAACTTAAGGTTCACGAAAAGAATTATACAACTCACGACCTCGAACTAGGTGCAGTTGTTTTTGCCTTGAAGATCTGGAGACACTACCTTTATGGTACTAAGTGCATCCTCTACACTGACCATAAAAGCCTTCAGCATATCTTTGATCAAAAGGAACTCAACATGAGGCAACGCCGATGGAACGAACTCATCAGCGATTACGATTGTGAGATCCGGTATCATCCTGGTAAGGCTAATGTGGTAGCCGATGCGCTCAGCCGAAAACCCTGCCAGCTTAACTGTATCTTGCCGCGCACGCATCTTCACTTTGCGCCGATCCAAAGCAACCTTGAACCGCTTATTCGTGACGCGCAGCGCGCATCCATCAGTAATGGTAACCTTCGCGCCGAGTTAGCGTGTGGCGCGGAAGCGCATTTTGTCCCTAATCTGGGTGGAATTCTCTGCTATCTCAATCGCATCTGGATTCCCTTTGATGAGAATCTTCGCGCTGATATCCTGAGTGAAGCGCACAAATCTCGATATTCCGTTCATCCTGGCGCTGATAAGATGTACAAGGATTTGTGCATTACTTATTGGTGGCCCGGTATGAAAAAGGATATTGCTGTGTTCGTAGCTAAATGTCTGACTTGTTCTAAAGTGAAAGCTGAACACCAACGCCCATCTGGTTTGCTCGAACAACCAGAAATTCCTACGTGGAAATGGGAATGTGTAGCGATGGACTTTATTACCAAGTTACCTTTGACAGCAAGCAAACATGATAGCATTTGGGTAATAGTGGATCGTTTGACTAAGTCTGCTCACTTTCTGCCCATTCGTGAAAACTACCGTGTTGAGCAACTCGCGCAGCTTTATGTCAAGGAAATTGTCTGCCGCCATGGTACTCCTTTGAGCATCATATCCGATCGCGATGGCCGTTTTATATCTCGCTTTTGGAAATCTCTCCAATCTGCGCTAGGAACTCGCTTGGACATGAGTACGGCATATCATCCTCAGACTGACGGTCAGTCTGAGCGAACTATTCAAACTCTTGAGGATATGCTCCGATCTTGTGTTCTTGATTTTGGAGGTAATTGGGATTCACACCTGCCTTTGATTGAGTTCTCTTATAATAACAGCTATCATTCCAGTATCGGTATGGCCCCATTTGAAGCACTTTACGGTCGTAAGTGCCGCTCCCCGATTTGTTGGAACGAAGTGGGAGAAGCTCAAATCACAGGACCCGAACTTGTTCAAGAGACAACCGATAAAATCGCCAAGATCCGTGATCATCTGCTGACTGCCAGAAGCCGACAGAAGAGTTACGCAGATCGTAAGCGGAAGCCTCTCGAATTTCAAGTTGGTGATCTTGTTCTCCTCAAAGTGTCGCCCTGGAAAGGTGTTGTCCGCTTTGGGAAAAAAGGTAAGCTTGCTCCTCGTTATGTTGGTCCATTCAAGATTCTCGCGCGTGTAGGAAAAGTTGCCTACAGACTTGACCTGCCGCCCGCGCTCAGTAATGTGCATCCAACGTTCCATGTATCCAACCTCAAGAAGTGTTTAGCTGACGAGAACCTTCACATTCCACTTGATGAAGTTCAAGTTGATGAATCTATGCATTTCGTTGAGAAGCCTGTTGAGATTATGGATCGCGAGGTTAAGCAAACCAAGCGCAGTCGTATCCCTATCGTGAAAGTTCGCTGGGAGTCCAAGCGCGGAGCCGAGTTTACATGGGAAAGGGAAGATCAGATGAAGATCAAGTACCCGCACCTGTTCTCTGCGCAACCTACTTCGAGATAAATTTCGGGATGAAATTTCTTAAAGTAGGGGAGACTGTGACATCTGCCCCGATCCGACCCGACCCAGGTACCCGTTTCTCCGATCCGATCTCTTTCTTTTATGATTTAATATTTATACTTATATTTTACTTTTAATAATAATATATATTTTCCTTCCCGCCTCTTTCTCTCTCTTTCTTTCCGCCGTCCCGTCCCTCTTCTCTCTTTCCGCCTTCTTTTCCCTCTTATCGCCGTCCCGCCCTTACGCCTTGTTTCCCTCTTTCTTCTAACTCTTTGCTTGTCCTTTGTTCCTTCCCGCCTAAGGTTGTCTGCGCAGCTCCACGCGCCAGACCCCTTACAAGGAATCCTGCGTGAAGACCACCTGTTTCAGCGATACGCGAGACGAACTCTTCTCGCAGCGCGCTAAGAATTGTAATTCTTCTCGCAGCGCGCTAAGAACGGTAGTTCTTCCCGCGACGCGCTAAGGATTTGTAGTTCTTCTCGCAGCGCGCTAAGAATCGTAGTTCATCCCTCGACGCGCGAAGAATTATAGTTCTTCCCGCGGCGCGCTAGGAATTTTAGTTCCTCCCGCGGCGCGCTAAGAAATGTGATTCTTCCCGCGGAGCGCTTAGAAATGTAGTTCTTTCCGCGACGCGTTAAGGTTGGTTCTGTCTGCCTTCGCGCTCGCGCTCTCTTGACCTTCTGTGTCTGCCTTCGCGCTCGAGCCTTCTCGCGCTAAACCCTTTGAGTTTTCTTCTGTTTAATCTAGCCGTTTGCTTTTGTGTTGTCTTATCTTTTGTGCTGTTGACCTAATCTGCTTTATGTCTGAAAAGTTACTTTCGGCGCAGCATGCGCACCAACCCCATTGGTTGGCAGAAAAAGTGACTGACATTATCTTTTGAGATCTGCTTTTGCCATGCTTGACCAGTACCTTTATCTGACCCGCCCATGCTTTTACTGTTCCCTGACAGCTTTATCTTGCCCCCTGCAGCTGCCATATATTTTGATATCTTTTGCTTTTGGAATCTTTTACTTTTTGAGATCTTTTCCCCTTTTTCTAGGGATTGTGTTCCCTAGGGTTTCTCTATAAATAATAGTATTATTTTTCCTAACACTACACACACAAAACACTTAATCTCTCTTATTCTCTCTTGCTCCTTGCTCTCTCTGCCGTCCTCCTCTCTGCCTCCGTCTTCCTCTCTGTTCTGCCCTGCTTTTTCGGTAATATATATATATAATAATTTACTTATGCAAACTTATAATCAAGACTTAAAACAAATCATTAAAACAATAATCTTATTTATAGGTTAACTTGTGCTTGTTTAAAGTTGGTTCTTGCTTTATCTTACACCGCATCGTTTATCAAGTGAGTAATCTCGTACCTAATCCTTTTTGCTTTTAATGTTTTGGGATGTTCATGTGTTCATACAAACTTAGAGTCTTAAACTTGTTTATGAGCTTTAGTCGCGCAGTATCCCATGTGTTGAGGACGTTTACTTGGCTGTTTATTTGTATGTGTGTATCATTAACCGCTTTGTTCGGCCTATTCCGCAGTTTTCATGGATCCATTAGATGAACACGGGAGACCTATCGTTTACGGTTTTCTTTGTTTACACTTGCACAGATGTTTTCTCGTTTTTGTGCTCAATTGGGAGCACGGATTGAACTATGAACTATGAGCTATGATCTATCTAGGCTTGATCACAATCTGATTGCACCCTTGTTAAACACCAGACATACACGTGTTGCGCGCAGATTTATTGTTATCTATGTATTGTATTAAACTTGATTTCTCACCAACACGCAAGTGTTTGACGTTTATTTTAACACATGTTCAGGTTTGCAGTAGCTGTTTTGGAGCTTGTGGACACGTAGGAAGTTTTCATTATTTTGGACCTAGATTAAAATGTATCAAGACAAGTCTTTGCTGTTCGAATATTATGATTTATAATATATTGATTTATGATGTTTTATGTTATCTTGTTTACTTTGCGCGTGCGTGAATAAATGTATTTATTAAATATTGACACCCAATAGTGTCACGAGTAATGAAACAATATGTGGCGCCCCGATGTATAATCCGCCTTTGGTCGGGGTGTTACAGATTGGTATCAGAGCTCGTTGACTTTAGGATAGGTGGTTAGACGTAACGGCCTAGAATACCTAAGAGTCCCTTCTCGCGCATGAGAGAAATCTCATGTTTGCGCGCTTATTGTTAATTACTCGTTATTTATGAATATGCTCGCGCTTGCGCAGTATATGATTTTATGATTTATTTCGCGATATTTCGACTTTTGCTGAATTTCGATTTTTATTGATTTTTCTTGCATATTCGTTTGTTGGGATTTGAAAATCCGAAAAGTCATGGTGATGCATGAATAGTTGATTTTCAATTTCCATTTACGATTACGTTCTAAGGTTGGAGACTTGAAAAGTCATGGTGATACATGAATTGTCAACTTCCAATACTCATTTTCTTGTGTATTTTATATTGAAGATTGAAAAGTCATGGTGATACATGAATCAGCTCGACGCGCCTGAGCTACTACTTGAATGCGAGCTACTTTTAACTTGTCGTTTTCACGACAAAGCAGCTCGACGCGCGGCTGCATCCGGGCCAGGAGAACCCGTAGCTCATTGGTTAGCCTACCCTCCTGGTAGCTAGCCATGGCTTCCCCCAACGCACCACTGGGAGCTGCGTGACGAGCCCACTCCACGCACTCCACAGGTGTGCGAAGGTTGTTCCTCGGCGGATGTTCCATCGTGGAACATACACTTCATTGGAATCCGACACTGCAAAAAACAAAAAGCAGTTAGGAAAAGATGATATAAAAAAAAAAAGGCCAAAAGAACTCTACGCACCTGTAGGGTCGACAACAGGCCGATAGCCGCCAAACCCATCACCTGAACCCAAGGGAAATCCGTCCAAGAGGTCAGGCAGATGGGAAGGAGGCAGAGGTTGGCGAGAAGCCCCAAGCATACCTGAAGGATCGGTCGTCGTTGCCGATGACGGAGGAGGCATGGTGAAGGCCGCCGCGGTAGTAGAAACCAGCGGAGGTGAACTCACCGTAGGTGAACTCACAACCGTGGTCGCCGCTGCGGAGGAGTCCGCAGAAAAAGTCACCGCCGGCTCAGTGAAAGATTCAGTAAATATGGCACTGACAGCCGGCGGTGATGTCATCACAGTTGGAACAGTTGGCTCAACGGGGTGAGCAACTGAACCAACGGAAGCAGGCGCAGCCGCCTGGGTCGTCGCCTCAGGTAGGCTGACCAAGCCTACCGTCATGGGTCCGGAGGTACTCCTCCCCGCTCCACCCTGGAATGCGGTAGCATCCACGCCTGCGCAAAGAAGATAAGTATTAATGATGGAAAGTTATGAAGTTAAAAATAAAGGAAGTTTGTACTTACGGGTTTTCTTGAGCCTAAAGGTGCGGACAGGCGGGGACGAACCCGATGGAGCCGGCCTCTTTACGCCGCTTACCGTCGTCATCCTGGACTCTCCGGAGGTAACAGTCGTCGCAGCCTCCGGAGCAGTGGTCTTATCACCACCAGGGTTCCCCGCCACCTCCTCGCTCTCGGCCTCTGAATCAGACCGAGGCACCGGATCGGCAGTGGAGGCCACCTTCTCCTTCCCCTTCCCGCCGGCAACCTTCTTCTTCCGCACCAACGGAGGACCATCTGCGGATTCCTCATCAGAACACAAGATTAGAGGAATTCCAGCAGAGGTTTCAGCATTGAGGGGTCGAGGGTTAAATAACGCCTTACCTGGCCGCCTGGCGCTCAGGATCTCGTGGCCTGGCGGGTAGACCTCCACGAACCGATCCGCCGTCTGTTCAAGGATGGGCAACTCGTTCTCATCTAGAGCACGAGTACCCATCCGAGCGGGACTATCAGCCTCCCGCGGATACAAGAGCGACTGCAAGTCGTTCCCCTCTGAAATAAAAGAAAAACAGTTAGAAGACAAACCTATATAAACAAAGAAGACAAAGCATACCGTAAGGGACAGAGTTCAAACCGTATTCAAGGACGATCGGGATCTTTTGCGCCTCCGCATCCTTCCACACCCGGCTCATCCCGAGCATCACCATCCCGGACTCCGCAAAGCGGTAAACCGGAGATTGGACTCGGGATATCTTTGAGAACCATTCCGCCTCCTGGTAGTTGGAGGTGTGAAGGCTGGGGAGTGCTTGCCCATTCTTGAACTTCATGGCAAGGGGGATGGCGCGAGCGGAGATATAGAAGAACTCCCGCTTCCATGAACGAAGACTGCGCTCGGTTGCGCAAATCTTCAAACCCTTGATCCGGGTTATCAGAGTATACCACCCCTGGATGCACCTCCAAGAGTAGAAGGTCATCAGGCGGTCGACGAAGGGCTCAACGCCCAGAATCCGGCACACCCACTCGAAGTGGCGAATCTTCGCGATCGCCATCGGGTGTACCTCGGTCAGGTGTACACCGTGCCTCTCCAGAACACGGTACACAAACTTCGTCAAGGGGAACCTAAGATTCCCATAAACAAAGAATGCGGCATATACCCCGATCTTGCCTCTGGGGGCATCATACACCGTCTGATGAGGTTCAGGAAACTCAGGCTCGAGAGACTCGAGCATGAACTTCCTGACGATGTACTGATATAGATCGACAGGCAGAGCACACTGGCACTCGCCAGCAGTACTCTTGTCATCCTTGTCGGACGTGGATGACGGGTTCTCGGCGTACACCCCAGCCTCCTGGGCTGTAGCCTCAAGATCGAAAGCAGAAGACATCTTGCAGGAATGAAAAAGAGAACGATTTCAAGAGAATGCTCGACTGAAAAGGTGAGTATTCGCCGGAAATCGTTTTGAAGATGAAGAGAAAAGTGAAAGTGTGGATTACAAAGGACCCTCTCCCCCTTTATATACTAATCGCAATTAATGCGATGAATTTAATGCGGAAGAGAGAGAAATCGCAGGTGCAATGAAACTATGACACGTGGCAAAAAGCAAGCTGGCAACAGCTGTTGAAAGGACGCGTGCCATTAATTTCGCGGCCACGCGCCCGAAAAATCGCGCCCACGCGCCTGAAAAAGCGTCTGGAATAACCATGTACTGTCACGTCACCATAACTTCCTGCACGTCCTGACACAGTCAGAAGAAACCGTCGGACGACGTTTCAACAGCTTGGACTGTTCTTATCCTTTCACCAACTCTTCGAATTTCAAAATTTCAAAAAGATTCAAAAGCGGGAAAATACCCCTTACCTTGGCAACCAAGTAACTGTAAGACAGGTGCGAGTACAGTGTTAAGGCAAAACCCTTCACATACTTAGCACCTGCAGGGAATTGAAGCCAAGAATTCCTCGGCAACCAAGTAACTATAAGACGGGTGCGGGTACAGTGTTAAGGTAAAACCCTTCACATACTTAGCACCCGCAGGGAATTGACGCCAGGAATACCTTGGAAGTAAAGTAACCGTAAGACGAGTGCGGGTACAGTGTCAAAGCAAAACCCTTCACATACCTAGCGCTCCGCAGGGAATTGAAACCAAGAAGGATCTTCTGGGCAATGCTTGCGGAAACGGGAATAACATCCCCGCATAGCGGGAACGTCGAGAACTACATTGTTTGAAGCTTCAAGATGGAATTGGTGGTTTTAACATAATTGATCACTATGTTCAAAACTACCAAAACCTCATGGAGAATCCACACAAGTGGGACTCAACGCTCCTGACTTGCGAGGAGGTTACAGACCTACCCGCATCATACCCAAAGATCAAGCAGGAAAGTCGGGAATTTCTGCAAGTGACATAAGGACTTCCGCGAGAAGAATCCCCATGGAAAACCTTAAAACTAAACCCTTTTCAAAACCCTTTGCTTAAGTCCAAAAGTTCACCTCACTTTATTAAACATTCATGAGAAGAACATTGGACTGGGGGGGACTTGAAGAGGTAGGTCCCAGCAGAGCCCAGTTGGACCCGCAGGACTCACTTTGAAGAGAGACGTCTGCGCATAAACCAACTGGATCCGCAGGACCCACCATGCTCAGAGACGTGACGTCCTTACGCGCATTACGCAAGCTGTTCCCGCAGGAAATGCCTCCCAATGGTGAAGTACTCCGCCTGTTCCCGCAGCTGCGGATACAAGCCATCAGGGAAGGCCACCCGCGCAGCAAGGCTACACGCACAAGGCACTTAGCTCTCAATAATTCAGTAGTCACCTGAAGGAATGAGCAAAGCCGGGGACAATCCCGCACAAAGGCGGGAGGGGGAATACTCCCGCCCAAATAAGCCAGTCCGTACGATACTGGAGGATCTTTTGTACTGTACCTGACTCGGTATGGGCAAAAGATCTGACCAGAGATACGACAGCTCATTAACAGTATGGCGAGCAGCATGCTCTTGTACTGTATGTCACTATTAGCCGCTGCCTACTCACCAACTCCTGTCATACCACGTGCATAGCCGGCAGTTGGTGAAAAAGGAATAGTACACAGCAGGCCTGGTCACTGTCAGCCGCTGCCTACCCACCAACTACCAGCATGGCACGTGCGTAGGCCACAGTTGGTAGAACATGAATACTATTCAATCGGCTATACCCTCTTGGAAACCTACCTTCGGCTATAAATACCCCAAATGGTATGATCATCTAATCTTATCTTGTATCTTACATCTTATACCTGATATCTGCTCTAGCAATCTCTTAATATACATTTATATTCAAGAGCAATCTAGTTTGATTCTCACGCCGGAGGGTGGTCACAAGGAGGTACCCCCCCTTCTCAGTGATGAGCTCACGGTGTCTGTTTTGCAGGTTATCAGAAGAACCATCTTTGCCGGATCTAACCCCTCGTGGGAAACATCTATTTAACCCCCAGATTATCCGTAATCTGCCCGGGGTAACTTGGTGTTTCTTCAAAAACATTTTTTCCTGATGGCTTGAAACCATTTGTTGTGACTCCTTGTACCGTTGTTCTAACTTTTTTCTTGATGCTGGAACTGTCAAAGCTATAGAAAATAGCCACACAAAAGGAAATAACAAAATATAAACAATTACTTCTATTGGCGCAGGTTTAATCACTTCGGTATAAACTTGGATCGCTATATTCACAAGAATGGTGATCACGAGGATTCCCAATGCCAGTATGTTCAATAGAAGTTCCCTGTCATTCATAAGCCCTAAAGAAGGAAGAAAATCGGCTAGCATCGTGACCAAGAAATATATGCCGTTATTCTTTCCTGCTTGAGTTCCAGCTTCACTCATTTTAGTAGTTAGATCTACCGGAAGCTTCAACGCTATTGCCATAATGGTTATGGTAGCGGCATTTAGGGTGAAAAATTTGTTCGGAAACCAAAGCTTCCATTGCCAAAAAGATCGGACGACATCGGCTGTCATTGCAAGGGTGCACAACAAAGATGCCATAGCAATATACATGCCCACCCACGGCAACGCCTCCTCCGGATCTTTCCAACCCATTATGATAGATGGACAAGAGGCAAACGTATTTTAGGAATGCAAGAGCTAGCATGTTATATATAATTTATTATAAAAATAAACTTCACTAAGATAATTATTTAGAGGTTCCTCGAAGGAGTGACGGAGTCCAATATCTATTAACTTGAGCAAAGTTTTTGACTTTGGGACATTAATAGGCCAATATCTATTAATTTGTGAATCTGATTGAAAGTGTAGTAAGCGTGTTATTTAGCTACGGTTGGCCCAAAAAATAAATGGTTGGTTGGTTGTTGGTAGAATTAATCCTTTTTTAGGTTTACCAAAATACGCGCTTCGTTTTTTAGGTTACAAAATAACGCACCTTGTAATATTGTATTATTGTGTCGTTTCTAACGGTGGAAGGGACACTCATGAGTATCACTCATGCATCAGCCACTTTTTTTGCAGGCTTACAACCATCTTATTTCTACCTTTAAGTGAAGGTTAATGTTGAATTATTATTAAAGTTAAGGGTTTAGTTTGTTATGTTTTATTATTTTAATTAATTTAATTTTAGGAAGTTATGTCTTGGAGGTCCCAAAATAGGTGTCTAGATTATTGTTTTTATTGAGTCTTTTCTTCTTGTAAGTTCGTTTGATAATAAAAGAGTCCAGGTTGTCACCTAATATATCGTGTTTGTTTGTTCATCTGTTCGTTAGTTTGTTTGATATGATTATTTGATCCATCTTGGCCAAGAATATACCAATTGGTATCATAGCTTTATCCTCTTAGCGTTCTTATTCAAAGCTAGGATTTAATCATTTTAATTTGATATCAGGCATGTCAATTTATGTCTACTATTAATCCGCAAAATAGTCTTTGAAAACAATGT